>NC_058081.1:350153825-350331128 GCF_014858855.1 Bufo gargarizans
AGCCTATGTGGGCAAAGGGGCCCACATTCCAAAGAGCACCTTTAGGATTTCACAGGGCATTTTTTACACATTTTGATTTTAAACTACTTTGCACGCATTAGGGCCCCTAAAATGCCAGGGCAGTATAACTACCCCACAAGTGACCCCATTTTGGAAAGAAGACACCCCAAGGTATTTCATGATGGGCATAGTGAGTTCATGGAAGTTTTTATTTTTTGTTTGTTAGTTATACTGTCCTGGCATTTTAGGGGCCCTAATGTGTGAGAAGTAGTTTGAAATCAAAATGTGTAAAAAATGCCCTGTAAAATCCTAAAGGTGCTCTTTGGAATGTGGGCCCCTTTGCCCACGTAGGCTGCAAAAAAGTGTCACACATGTGGTATCGCCGTACTCAGAAGAAGTAGGGCAATGTGTTTTGGGTTGTCTTTTTACATATACCCATGCTGGGTGAGAGAAATATCTCGGCAAAAGACAACTTTTCCCATTTTTTTATACAAAGTTAGCATTTGACCAAGATATTTATCTCACCCAGCATGGGTATATGTAAAATGACACCCCAAAACACATTGCCCAACTTCTCCTGAGTACGGCGATACCACATGTGTGACACTTTTTTGCAGCCTAGATGCGCAAAGGGGCCCAAATTCCTTTTAGGAGAGCATATTTAGACATTGGGATCTCAGACTTCTTCTCACGCTTTAGGGCCCCTAAAATGCCAGGGCAGTATGAATACCCCACATGTGACCCCATTTTGGAAAGAAGACACCCCAAGGTATTCAATGAGAGGCATGGCGATTTCATAGAAAAAAAAATTTGGGGCACAAGTTCGAGGAAATATATATTTTTTTTTTCACAAAGTATCCCTTTTCGCTAACTTGGGACAAAAATTTCAATCTTTCATGGACTCAATATGCCCCTCAGCGAATACCTTGGGGTGTCTTCTTTCCAAAATGGGGTCATTTGTGGGGTGTTTGTACTGCCCTGGCATTTGAGGGTCTCCACAATCATTACATGTATGGCCAGTATTAGGAGGTTCTGCTATTCTCCTTATATTGAGCATACCAGTAATGAGATCTTTTTTTTTCCGTTCAGCCTCTGGGCTGAAAGAAAAAATGATCGGCACAGATTTCTTCATTCACATCGATCAATATGGATGAAAAAATCTCTGCCCAAAAAAAAAAAAAAAGGAGGGGAAAGGCGTCTGCCAGGACATAGGAGCTCCGCCCAACATCCATACCCACTTAGCTCGTATGCCCTGGCAAACCCGATTTCTCCATTCACATCAATCGATATGGATGAATAAATCATTGCCGGGATTTTTTTATTTATTTTTTTATATATATATACAAAGTGTTTGCTAAAGCATATGAACACTGCCACCCCTCAGCTCATATGCCTCGGCAAACGTATCTTTTACTGCAGAGAAGAAATCTCGTCTTGCAGCAACGCATACACCGACTTCTGTGTAATCTGACAGCAGCACAATGCTTCTGTCAGAATGCACATCAGTGCTGCAGCTGGTTCATCGGTTGGTTCACCTGGAAGGTAAAAAAAACAAAACAAAAATGAAAAAACCAGGCCGCAACGCTATAAATGTATTAACTTTATAATAACATTTGAACAGAACATATAAACTTTATTTAACTTTTTGAACAGAACGTTAACTTTTTTGCTTACCGGTGATGTTTTTTTTTTTTTTTACCTTTATAGGACAAACCTCTCCTTCCCCACGGGACAATGTGCAAAGCGCAAATCGCCCAGAGATTTGGCGAAGTACATTATGCACTTTGTCCCAGGTGAAAGGAGAGGTTTGCAGCAGCTCTGTGTGAATGGGCCCTAATAGCCCTGTGTGCCTGTCCTGTGAGATGCAATCCCTATGCTAAGTGTACCTGTGTGTGGTACTACCGGAAACACTCCCCTAAGTATAGGGAAGGGTGGCCAGGGCAGTCAGGAAAGAAATAGCGGGTGTCACGCCTTATTCCACTCCTGCTACAGACACAACATTTTTTTCGGTGTGGCGGTTGGTTAGAGGTACCGGCAACGACACTGGGGAAATATCGCTCGTGTAGACGGCTCACTACACTGGTGGTTGGGGCCACGGAACCTCCTGGAAACAGGAGGTTCTCGATGATCTCTTCCTGAAATTTGAGGAAGGATCTTGTTCTCCCAGCCTTACTGTAGAGAACAAAACTATTATATACAGTCAATTGAATCAAATATGCAGACACCTTCTTATACCAGCGTCTGGTTCTGCGGGAAAGTAAATAGGGAGCCAACATCTGGTCACTGAAGTCCACCCCTCCCATGAGCGAATTATAGTCGTGGACACAGAGGGGCTTTTCAATGACACTGGTTGCTCGTTCAATTTGGATTGTCGTGTCTGCGTGAATGGAGGAGAACATGTAAACGTCACGCTTGTCTCTCCATTTCACCGCGAGCAGTTCTTGGTTACACAAGGCAGCCCTCTCCCCCCTTGCAAGACGGGTGGTAACGAGACGTTGGGGGAAGCCCCGGCGACTAGGTCGTGTGGGTGCCACAGCAGCCAATCTGTTCTAGGAACAAATGTCTGAAGAGGGGCACACTTGTGTAGAAATTGTCCACATAAAGATGGTACCCCTTGCCAAATAAGGGTGACACCAAGTCCCAGACTGTCTTCCCACTGCTCCCCAGGTAGTCAGGGCAACCGACCGGCTCCAGGGTCTGATCTTTACCCTCATAGATCCGAAATTTGTGGGTATAGCCTGTGGCCCTTTCACAAAGCTTATACAATTTGACCCCATACCAGGCACGCTTGCTTGGGATGTATTGTTTGAAGCCAAGGTGCCCGGTAAAATGTATAAGGGACTCGTCTATGCAGATGTTTTGCTCAGGGGTATACAAATCTGCAAATTTGTTGTTGAAGTGGTCTATGAGGGGCCGAATTTTGTGGAGCCGGTCAAAAGCTGGGTGGCCTCTGGGACGGGAGGTGGTGTTATCGCTAAAGCAGGAAACGCAGGATGGTCTCAAATCGTGTCCTGGACATGGCAGCAGAGAAAATGGACATGTGATGAATTGGGTTCGTGGACCAATATGACCACAATTCATGCTTTTTTGTTTCTTCCACAACTAAGTCCAACAGCTCCGCAGTCAAGAACAGCTCAAAAAACCCCAGTGCCGAACCGATCTGAGCTGCCTCAACCCGAACTCCAGACTGGACAGTGAAAGGGGGGACTACTGGTGCGGCTGAAGTTGGGGGCTGCCAATCAGGGTTTGCCAACACCTTAGGGACTCTACGGGCCTGTCTGTGCGGTGGCTGCGACGGGGGAACTACTGCACGTGCCACCATACCAGCTTCAACTGCCCTTCTGGTGCTCGCCACTTCACCATGTTGTACGGCAGTGCTGGTACTAGGTCCAGGATGGGCTGGGCTGCACTGCTGGTGTATGCCTCACCACGTAATCCTACAGCACCAGCCCCACTCTTCTGCCCTTGTAGCGGATCCTGCGCAACCTGTGGTCTAGCAACACGGGGCCAGGTACGCCTGGTGGTATCAGGGACCTCAACCTCCTCGTCCGAACTTTGGGTCAGACTGCCACTGCTTTCTACAGGTTCATATTCTGACCCGCTGGATTCGTCAGATGAGGGTTCCCATTCCTCATCCGACTGGGTCAGAAGCCTGTAGGCCTCTTCAGAAGAATACCCCTTATTTGCCATTTGGACTACTAAAGGGGGGTATTCCCTGAGACTACCCAAGAAAAAAAGCAAGCCTGTCTTACAAATGGGAGGCTAGCAAAGTACCGGAGGCCGCTGCGATTGATAAAAAATATCAAAACTGATTTTTTTTATCGCCGCAGCGCTTGTAAAGTGATTGTGCAGTGATCAAAAAAATTATCATTTTTTGTCACTGCGGCGGGGCAGGCGTGGGTGAACGCACGTGTGCGCGACCGATCAGGCCTGATCGGGCAAACACTGCGTTTTGGGTGGAGGGTGAGCTAAGGTGACACTAATACTATTATAGATCTGACTGTGATCAGTTCTGATCACTTACAGATACTATAACAGTACAAATGCTGATTAGCGATACGCTAATCAGCGAATCAGTGACTGCGGTGCGGTGGGCTGGGAGCTAAACCTTCGCTAACTACCTAACCAGGGGGCCTAAACTATACTAAAACCTATCAGTCAATACCAGTGAAATACCAGTTTACACTGATCACTTTTTTCCCTTTCACTAGGTGATTGACAGGGGGGCGATCAAGGGGTGATCAAGGGGTTAATTGGGGTGATGGGGGATGATCTGGGGCTAAGTGTAGTGTTTGGTGTGTACTCACTGTGATGTCTGTTCCTCTGCTGGAACCAACCGACGAAAAGGACCAGCAGAGGAGCAGAGAAGCCATTTAACACATTATATTTATAAATATAATGTGTTAGATGGCTTCTGATTCGATTTTTTGAAACTCATCAGCCTGCCAGCCACGATCATTGGCTGGCAGGCTGATGACGAAATTGTGCTTTAACTTTTGCAGGCCCGTGATGCGCATGCGCGGTCTGGCTCTGACCAAAAACTCGCGTCTCGCGAGATGACGCGCCGGTGCATCCAGGAGGAATTACAGGGCCTCCGCAAAGACGCATCCCTGCGTGCGGCTGTCCTGAGGAGGTTAAACATCTTGACTTTCGCTTGCTTTCTGACTCTCTTCTGTCACTCTCTACCATTTGTTCCCTCCAGGACACAGATGTTGCCAACACTCAGTATAACACCACAATAAGATAATACTCTGTCCTCCTCCTCCTTGACCTGTCCTCTGCCTTTGACACTGTCGACCACGCCCTTCTGTTACAAACTCACTCATCTCTTGGCATCACTGACCTGGCCCTCTCAAGGATCACATCATACATCACAGACCGGACATTTAGCATCTCTCACTCTCACAACACCTCCTCGTCTCATTCCCTCTCTGTTGGTGTCCCACAAGGCTCTGTCCTAGGACCCCTGCTCTTCTTTATCTACACCCGGGGCCTGGGACAGCTCATAGACTCCCATGGGTTTCAATATCACTTGTATGCTGACGAAACACAAATCTACCGTACCTCTCGGGTCCAGACATCACCACCTTTCTATATAGAATCCCACAATGCCTATCTTCCATATCCTCCTTCTTCTCTTGCCACTTTCTTAAACTTAACATGGATAAAACTGAATTTATCATCTTTCCCCAATCTTGCTCAAACTCCCCCAACAGACCTATCTATCACGATCAATGGCTGCACACTCTTCCCCAAATTCGCTGCCTTGGAGTGACCTTGAATTCTGCCCTCTCCTTCAGACCGCACATCTAAGACCTTTCTATCACCTGCTGCCTCCAACTCAAAATATCTCCCGCATCCACGCATTCCTTAACCACGAGTCTGTAAAAATGCTTGTACATGCTCATATCATCTCCTGCCTAGACTACTGCAACATCCTCCTCTGTGGCCCTCCAATCCATCCTCAACTCTGCTGCCTGACTAATCCACCTCTCTCCCCGTTACTCCTCTGCCTCTCCCCTCTGCCAGTCCCTTCACTGGCTCCCCATTGCCCAGCAAATTCAGTTAAGAATTCTAACAAATACGTATAAAGCCGTCCACAACCTGTCTCCTTCATCCATCTCTGAGCTACTTTCCCGATACATCCCCACACGTAATCTCCGATCCTCACAATACCTCCGGCTCCAAGATTTCTCCCGTGCATCCCCCACACTCTGGAACTCGCTACCCCAACATAGCAGACTATCACCTACAGTGGAATCTTTCAAAAGAAACCTGAAAAACTCACCTCTTTAGACAAACCTACAAACCCTGCTGCTATACTGTCATGACCAGCTTTACCCTCACCTACTGTGTTCTTCCTCCATACCTTGTAGATTGTAAGCCCTTATGGGCAGGGCCCTCTCTCCTTCTGTACCAGTCTGTAACTCATCTTGTTCATGCTTAGAGCAATTGTATATATTATGTATGTGCCCTGCTTATCATATGTACGGCACCATGGAATGAATGGCGCTTTAATATTAATAATAAGAAGCAATCATTCAGTGTGGATTTGGAAAGGGTAAGATGTGTAGGGGTAATATTTGCCAGGTTAAAGTGGGTAGGAGTAATAATGGCTGCAATAGTAGTGCCAGCGGTAGCAACACAGCATGGAACACACAAGGCAGTAAGTAGACGTGTGTGCAGCTTTTTTTGGGGTAGTAGTCGTATTAGTGGCAGCTGTGTAGGGGTAATGGAAGTAACAATGGTGGGATTAGCAGCGGGGAACATCAGCTGTGGTAGTGGCGTGATAGAGCTGGCAGGAAATAGACACTATCAGCAATGTCAGATCTATTCATTGACCTCAGTGAGAAGAGTGTGAAAATCCTCAGAGATCTCATGCCTCATTTTGACAAAAGTGATTTTTTTTGTACACTAGTGGAGGACAACTTTGTCCATTTGGGTGTGATGATGCCACCTGCAAAGCTGAAAACCCTCTCTGAGATCACACTGGAGGCTGGACAAGACAGTACAGAGAGGGCTATCTGGGCCAGTTCCAGCTAGTGTTTGGCAATTAACTGGTATGTACAATATACCACAGTATTAAGAAAAGGGGATATCGCCATTTCTTAATTACCACGTTACACCTGATTCTGCCATGAGGCAGGGGCATTTTACCGTGGGGCACGGGAGCATTTGGCTCCCATCACCACTAGGCCTGAAGCCTATGAGGCAGTAGAAAGGCTCAGGCGGTCAAGATGACATCATTGTGACCTCCTGCACTGGGGTTACGGGTGATGCAATGATTATGACTACGATATGGTGCCGACTGTGACCCAGAGCAGGACATCGCAATGATGTCATTGTAACTGCCTCTGCCAGAAAGCAGCAACTCAGGCCTTATGTCTTGAAGAAAGCAGAAAATGGTGGCCTGTATCGCATATATGTGACTTTCTTTCAAAAATGGCTTTCTTCTTGCTACTCTTCCACAAAGGCCAGATTTGTGGAGTAAACTACTAATAGTTGTCCTGGGGACAGATTCTCCCACCTGAGCTGTGGAGCTCTGCAACTCCTCCAGAGTGACCATTGGCCTCTTGGCTGTTCCTCTAATTAGGGCTTCCCTTTAGGGCTTCAGTTTAGGTTGATGGACATGTCTTGTTAGGTTTGTAGTTGTGCCATACTCCGTTTCGGATGATGGATTGAGACATCTCCATGAGATGCAAGATATTTTTTATAACCTAACCCTACTTTACACTTCTCCCCAACTTTATCCCTAATCTTGGTTTTCATGATGCTGTTTGATCATTGTGTGGAAGAGCTTCCTAAAACAGTAAATGTAATATTTCTCCATGGAAAAAAGTTGCAAGCTGTCAAGGCAACCTGCTATAGGATGGGGTCCTCGCATATATATTTTGCCCAGAGGTCTCCACTAGTTTTGATCTGACCTTGGTTATAGGACACCGAAACTACAATATCACTCACTAGATGCTATATGCGTACTCGACATGCCCCTGTCATGGAACCATGAACCAGACGTACAACAAGAGATAAGTGGAGATAAGAAGGCTTTATTGAAAATCAAGTCAATGTAAGTCCAAACGGATGGCTAAACCGAAGCAGGGTCTTGCGAAGCCAGAGGTCAGGAACCAGAAGGGTAGTCAGACGAAGCCTGGATCAGGAACCAGCAGGGTAGTCAGACGAAGCCTGGATCAGGAACCAGCAGGGTAGTCAGACGAAGCCAGGATCAGGAACCAGAAGCAGCAGCAGTCTTAGAAGCATGTGAACACAGGAGGACCAAGCAAGGAACTGAAGCCACAGACCTCCTATATATATGAGCTAGGCATCCAGCTCCTCCCAGTGGGAAGGAGAGCCGCAGGGTGGGAGGCTACAAGAAACCCAGAAACCAAGATGGCCGCCAGCACATGTCAAACGAAGGAGAACAGCAAGAAGGTAAGACCATGACAGTACCTCCCCCTCAAGGGCCCCTCCTCCGCGGAGTAAAGAACGGTTTCTGAGGGAAGCGTGCGTGGAAGGCTCGGAGCAAGGCAGGAGCATGGACATCTGCGGAGGGAACCCAGGAACGCTCCTCTGGACCATAACCACGCCAATGGACCAAAAACTGCACCCTGACCGCGGACCAGGCGTGAGTCCAGGATATTGCTCACCTCATACTCCTCACGATTGCCCACTTGGACCGGACGAGGCCGAGGAACCGAGGAAGTGAAACGATTACACACCAGTGGCTTCAACAGGGAGACATGAAACACGTTGGAGATCCGCATGCCAGGAGGAAGCGCAAGGGCATAGGCTACCGGGTTTACCCTGCGAAGCACTCGGAAGGGACCAACAAAGCGAGGCGCCAGCTTGGGAGTGGGCACACGAAGGTTGAGGTTGCGGGTGGACAACCATACGCGGTCTCTGACCTGGTAGGAAGGAGCGGGCGCTCGTCTGCGATCAGCCTGGAGTCTCTGGCGCTGCGCAAAGACCTCAAGGGACCTCTGGATCTGTACCCAAGAAGCACGTAGGACGGAAAGGTGATCCTCCACAGCCGGAATATCCTGGGGAGAGAATACCTCCGGTAACACGGCAGGTTGGAACCCATAATTGGCCATGAAGGGAGACGTCCCAGGGGAAGAGTTCACCGCCGTGTTCCTGGCAAACTCAGCCCAAGGCAGGAGGTCAACCCAATTGTCTTGGTGATCGGAGACATAGCAACGAAGGAATTGCTCCAAGGCCTGATTGGATCGTTCTGCGGCCCCATTGGACTGAGGGTGGTAGGCCGAGGAGAAAGAGAGATGAATCCCCAACTGGGAGCAAAAGGCGCGCCAGAACCTGGACACAAACTGACTCCCCCGATCCGACACAATCTCCTTGGGCAAACCGTGCAACCGGAAGACCTCCCTGGCAAAGATCGAGGCCAACTCTTGTGCAGAGGGTAACTTCTTGAGAGGAACACAGTGGCACATTTTGGAAAACCGATCCACAATCATGAGAATGACCGTATGGCTTCGGGATGCAGGGAGGTCCACAATGAAATCCATCCCCAGGTGTGACCATGGACGCTCCCCGGTGGCTATGGGTTGCAAAAGGCCCAACGGAAGGTGCCGAGGGGACTTACTCTGGGCACAAACGGAGCATGCCGCTACATATGCGGTGATGTCGGAACGTAGAGAAGGCCACCAGAACAGACGTGAAACAGCCCAGGACAGCTGATTCTTTCCAGGATGCCCCGCGGCCTTGGAGTTATGGTAGGTTCGCAACAACCGAGTGCGCAACTCCTCCGGCACAAAACATCTGCTGTTGGGTCTCCCAGAGGGAGCACCAGATTGAGCCGCCAAAATCTGCTCACCCAGGGGAGAGGTCAGGCTGGTGCGAATAGCGGCCAGGATCTGATTCGGAGGTATGACCGAAGTCGGAATCGACTCCTCCCTGGACAGCTCGGAGTACTGCCGTGATAAGGCATCCGCTCTGATGTTCTTGGAACCGGGTAGGTAGGAGACCACGTAATTAAAACGTGACAAGAACAGAGCCCATCTGGCCTGACGTGGTGTCAATCTCTTGGCCTCAGAGAGGTAGGTCAGATTCTTGTGGTCCGTCAGGATGAGAACCGGAACCACCGAGCCCTCGAGCAAGTGCCTCCATTCTTTAAGGGCCTGCACGATGGCCAATAACTCCCTGTCTGATAGTTGCACTCCGCGGAAGACAGTTTCCGGGAGTAAAACCCACAAGGAAGCAGAGGACCCTCTGGTGTTCTACGCTGAGACAGAAGGGCGCCTACTCCCGTCTCAGACGCGTCCACCTCGAGGACAAAAGGCAACCCAGGGTTGGGATGCGACAGAATAGGGGCCGACACAAAGGCGGACTTTAGAGCCTCAAAAACTCGGATGGCCTCGAGCGGCCAGACCTGGGGATTACTGCCCTTCCTGGTCAGATCCGTGAGAGGCTTGGCTAGCATGGAAAAGTCCCTGATGAACTTCCGATAATAATTGGCGAAGCCCAAAAAGCGCTGCAGGGCACGAAGACCACTGGGCTGGGGCCACTGTAAGACAGCCGAAACCTTCTCAGGATCCATGGAGAACCCCTCAGCGGAAATGATGTAACCTAAGAAGGTTACCTGGGATCGGTGAAATTCGCATTTCTCAAGCTTACCGAACAGCTTGTTCTCTCGTAACCGTTGCAACACTCGTCTGACATCCAGAATGTGGGCCTCCATGGATTCAGAATATACCAAGATGTCATCCAAATAGACCACCACACACTGCTGCAACAGGTCACGGAAAACATCGTTGATGAATTCCTGGAAGACTGCGGGCGCATTGCACAACCCAAAGGGCATAACCAAGGATTCATAATGACCGGTCCTGGTGTTAAACGCGGTCTTCCACTCATCGCCCGCCTTGATCCTTACCAGGTTATATGCCGCCCTCAGGTCGAGTTTGGTAAAGACCGTGGCCCCTTTGAGGCGATCGAACAGCTCGGAAATCAAGGGTATCGGGTAAGCGTTCTTGATCGTGATGCGATTGAGACCCCTGTAATCGATGCAAGGCCTCAACTCACCGCCCTTCTTTTTCACAAAGAAAAATCCAGCCCCTGCCGGGGACGAGGATTTGCGAATGTGTCCGCGTGAAAGCGCCTCCCTCACGTACTCCTCCATGGCCTCATTCTCCGCTACCGACAGTGGATAGACTTTGCCACGAGGAGGAACGGCACCAGATTGTAACTCTATGGCACAATCGTATGGGCGGTGCGGAGGTAGGGCAACCGCACGCACCTTATCGAATACATCCCGGTACTCCTCGTATTCAGGAGGCAACAGAGAGTCCGAGGAAGTACACAGCAACTTGACAGGCCCATGGATGCAACTAGCCCCACACTGCGGTGACCACGAGAGGATCTCGGCCGATCTCCAATCGAAAGTCGGATTATGCTTCTGGAGCCAGGGGTACCCCAAGACCACCGAGTAGTGTGGAGACGAAATAACCTGGAGACAGACCGACTCTCTGTGAACGGCACCAATGGCCATCCCCACTGGAAGGGTCTCCTGAGTCACGTGTGGCGGCAGAAGGGGTCTGCCGTCTATCGCCTCAAGAGCCAGTGGGGAACCTCGAGGCTGCAGAGGAATGGAATTGGCGGCAGCGAACACACTATCAATGAACAAACCACCAGCACCAGAGTCCACCAACGCCTGGGTCGTCACCGAGCCCCCGACCCAGGAGAGGACAACAGTAATCAGTGGTTTGTCAACACGGGAAACCGGGGACGAGGAGACTCCACCCAAGATCTGCCCCCGACAGGATCTCAGGTGCGAGCGTTTCCCGGACGGTTCGGGCATGCCAACCGAAAATGCCCACCGAGACCACAGTACATGCATCGGCCCTCGCGTCTCCGGAGTACCCTCTCCCCCTCGGACAGGCGAGCAAACCCCAGCTGCATGGGTTCACCCCCAGACAAGTCATCCCCAGGAGGCGTGGGAGGAGAGGGAGGCACGGGTGGGACAGCAAACGTAGGCGCCAATCTGTTAGAAGACCTCCGCAGGCTCTCCTTAAAGGAAGGTCTCTCCCTGAGTCTGGTGTCAATCAAAATCAGGAAAGAAATAAGGGACTCGAGCTCCACTGGTAGGTCCTTAGCTGCAACCTCATCCTTCAAGGCATCCGAGAGACCATGAGAGAAAGCAGCGACCAGAGCCTCATTATTCCAGCCCACCTCTGCTGCCAGGGTACGAAACTCAATGGCGTATTCAGCTACGGATCGTGAACCCTGTCTGATGGACATAAGGAGCTTCGCAGCAGAGGCAGCACGAGCCGGCACATCGAATACCTTCCGAAGAGAAGCAACAAAACCGGAAAACTCGGCAACCACCGGATTGTTGTTCTCCCATAAAGGGCTGACCCAGGCCAAGGCCTTGTCCGAGAGCAGCGAGATCAAGAAGCCCACCTTTGATCTCTCAGTAGGAAAGGCATGTGGCAGCAACTCGAAATAAATGCCCACCTGGTTAAGGAAACCTCGGCACTGAGTTGGCTCTCCCCCAAAGCGCTGTGGAAGGGGGGCAGAACCGGTCATACCCCGAAACACCGCAGGCGCAGCAACAGGTGTCGGGGTAGACTCTGGCGCAACAACCGGAGCGGCAGTAGGAGCGGGCCCAGGAGCGACAACCGACCCATCGGCAACGGAAGCTAAATGAGCCGTGCGTTCAAGCAGGGTTTGCAACGCCACAGCGAACCGACCCAACAGGTGATCCTGCTGATCAAGTCTGGCAACCAGCGTAGGTAGCGAGGATGGCCCTGTACCGTCAGAATTCATGGCTTGGTCCTAATGTCATGGAACCATGAACCAGACGTACAACAAGAGATAAGTGGAGATAAGAAGGCTTTATTGAAAATCAAGCTGTAAGGCAAAAGTCCAAACGGATGGCTAAACCGAAGCAGGGTCTTGCGAAGCCAGAGGTCAGGAACCAGAAGGGTAGTCAGACGAAGCCTGGATCAGGAACCAGCAGGGTAGTCAGACGAAGCCTGGATCAGGAACCAGCAGGGTAGTCAGACGAAGCCAGGATCAGGAACCAGAAGCAGCAGCAGTCTTAGAAGCATGTGAACACAGGAGGACCAAGCAAGGAACTGAAGCCACAGACCTCCTATATATATGAGCTAGGCATCCAGCTCCTCCCAGTGGGAAGGAGAGCCGCAGGGTGGGAGGCTACAAGAAACCCAGAAACCAAGATGGCCGCCAGCACATGTCAAACGAAGGAGAACAGCAAGAAGGTAAGACCATGACAGCCCCTTACAGTAAGTAAATCTGCACAGCCATAAACAGTGATATAACACCTCATGCTTTCATGTGCCTTGACTTGATTACCATTTAGTAATGCATAGGATGTAGTAGGAAGCGGGAAAAAAAACGCAATTCCACCACAATTTAAAGTTGTTGTTTTTTAACCGTGTTTACTATGCAGTAAAACTGATTTGTGCTCTTCATTCTCCAGGTCAGTACAAATCCGGCAATACATATATGTATAGTTTTTCTTGCGTTTTAAAAAAATTTCAGCAAATTAATTTTTCTCATTTCATCGCCATATTCTGACCCCCATAACTTTTTTTTATAGTTATGTCTATAGAGATGTGTGAGGGCTCATTTTTTGCAGGATGATCTCTAGTTTTTGATAATACCATTTTGTATTTCACTTTTATAAAAAAAAATTGGTAGATAAAGTGATGAAAAAGCTGTGAATCAGCCATTTTTTTCCCCATTACGCCACTCACTGTATGGGATAACTTTTTTATATTTTAACAGTCTGGGCATTTTTGCACAAGTTGCCCATGATATAATTTTTTTTTCAATTGTTTATTTATTTTGATTTTGGGGAAGGGAGGTGATTTGAATTTTTACATTTTTTTTTATACTTTTCAAAACTTTTTTTTTACTTTTTGTTAGGTCTGAAATTGGACCACTAGTTGCAATCATCACATTGCAACTTGTACAGAATAACGGAATTTGCTCCAATATTCTGTACAGAAATCGCTATATCCCTGTTCAGTGCTGCCCTGAACTAGGATGTACTAATAATGACCCTGTAAGCCTAGTACAAGCTCCAGTTCATTATTGATACCTTCCCTGATCTCCACCGAAGGAAAGTGTGTCTGACCCATAATCGCGCGCTTATGGGTATGAAACAGCAGGCACCCTGCGGCTATGGCGCTCACTCTGCTCGGGAGAGGGCACTTTGTTTAAAGACCCGACATCTGCTGTACATGTACGGCAGATGTCGGGAAGGGGTTACGTTTATTGTGGCCATTGGTTTGGCTTTAAAAGGGCATTATATAGGCTTCCTATTCTAAGATCTCTCTAGCCTGTTCTAATGAGTCTCCCTTTAGAAAATAATTTAAAATTTACTTCTAAATATGCTTTAAATTTTCATGAAACGTTGAAAGATTTTGGCTCCTAAAAAAATCACCATGTAAACAAACAGCTGCATATAACATACTTCATGTTACAAGTCATCATCTTGAGTTTCTAATTAGCGTCAATCCTTATGGTCAATTTGCTAGCTCTGATGATTGCTTTTACTGCAAATGCCACCACATATGAGGAACAAACTTTAAAAGAAAGATTACATTTTCAACATACTAAAAACCTCATTTATAGACTAGGGATCGAAAATTTGAAAATCCATTGTATCAAGACATCAGTAAAGCACTTTAGTCGAACAGGGAAATTTGTCACTTTGTCGCCATATAATAATGTGGCCATCAGAAAAAGTCAGACTTCTGTGGCAGCATAAAAGTAACAAAAATGACAAGTCCATTACTTGGTTCAAGCAATCAAAACCTATAATTACCTTCTGACAGTCTAGAGCTCTGCATGACATGGTGGGTTCAGAATCTTTATGCTAATGGATTCATTCGTGCAGGAGCATTTCGATGTGCCTTTTGCCTTTATTGTGAACATACAGGATACAAAAATGATTTCTTAATCAATATTAGTTTTAATTTGGATTGTTTTATATTTTGATGCACTATTGTGTTTGTAGATTTGCGTGTGTCAGTAAAATAGTGTGAAAATAATTTTTGAGGAATGATTTGATTTTTCTGGTTATAAATGTTTTTTTTTCAGTTAATAAAGTTCACTTTCTGTCTGATGACAATTACTTAAGATACATCTGAATCAATTCATGTATTTATGATCTCTGCTTGCATTAATTTCACAGGAACCTTCAATTGTTGTTTATTTACAGTGGATAAATTGATTTGATGGGCACCTGCTTTATTACAAGACAGTGCTTTAATAACTAATGTAGGGATATGCTCACACAGCGTTAGCACTGGACAAATCAGACTGACAGTTGCGTTCCCTATAATTAGAGATGAGCGAATTTCAGATGATGAAATTCGTTCATGCTTCGTTTACTGGTAAAAGGTGAATTGCGTTATGCAGGAGAGGATTCCCCTACATAACGGAAACGGAACAGATTTGTTTTGTAGCCCATAGACTTCTATTATGACGGAATGAATAATGGAATGCCTATAAAGGCATTCCGTCATAGCATTGCATTATGGTCAGTGGTAACGGAATCCATAACGCAATTCACCATTTACCAGTAAACGAAGCGTGAACGAATTTCAAAATATGAAATTTGCTCATCTCTGCCTATAATCTGTAGCTCATATAATGAACATGCTGTGAATTTTAAAATCCACAGAAAATCTTTATTCCATGCACATATTTCTGGAACAATGGCAGGTGTAACATCAGCAGGTTCTTTCAGGATGTAAGTGCAGAATCCAAAACATTTCAACATGGCCAAAACAAGCTAAGCGTCTGAGCTTCCATCACATGACCAGGAGAGATTATTAGTCACTTGGTGACTAAGCAAAGGTTCCTATTGAAGGACCTATAGCAAGAGATCTTTAAAACCATGTGGTATTGGTGTAGAAAGTGTATTACAAAATTTTACAACCTTAATTCACTGCTGATATCATAATACCCCTTTAAACCAGAGTAGATTATTAAAGAAGCAGTTATTTTTCAAGTGACTGTCTTGGTATTCCACAAAACGTTCACAGGAGGAGCAGCACTACGTTACCTAAATAGGTGTATCCAATCAATAGGAGATTGGTCTCAAAGGAACCTATGGGTGCAGGCAGTGTCGGACCCAGGCTAACGGTCCCACAGATAAGTCCAAAAATGCTCTGCAGCACTCCTTCAATTCCAAAGCATCAGATGTGTTTATTCACAAAATTGCATCATAACAGAGCAACGTTTCGACTCATCTGGCTTGAGGAAGACTCAGTTGAGTCGAAATGTCGCTCTGTTATGATGCATTTTTGTGAAAAAACACATCTGACGCTTTAGAATTGAAGTAGTGCCGCAGATCATTTTTGGTCTTGGTATTCCAGCTTCCAGTAAGAGTGTATGTAGGGTTGGGCGATATGGCCTAAAATATATATTTCGATATATTTTTAAGCATGTGCGATATGCGATATATATCACAATATATTGTTTTCTATATTGGTGGGGGTTAAACTTTTTTTTTTACTTTTTATTTAATAACTATTAGCCCCCTTAAGTGCTAGAACCCTTGTCATATTCACCCTAATAGAGCTCTATTAGGGTGAATAGGACTTTGCACTCTCCCTGCTGCCCTGTGCTTTGTGCACACAACAGCAGGGAGCTGACCATGGCAGCCAGCCTCTCATGTGCCCCCCAGCCTCTGATCCGCCCTCCAGACTCTCATGTGCCACCCAGTCTCTGATCAGCCCCCCAGCCTCTCATGTGCCCCCCAGCCTCTCCCTCTTATCAGCCCCCTCTGGTTACTCAAACCCACCCCCCCTCCCTCCCCAGTATTAATCATTGGTGGCAGTGGCCACAGGGTCCCCCTCCCCCCCTCATTGGTGGCAGTGGGCAGTTCACCCCCCCTCCCTCCCCAGCATTGATCATTGGTGGCAGGGGCCCCCTACCCCCCACATCATTGGTGGCAGCAGCAGTTCCGATCGTAGTCCCAGCAGTGTAATGCTGGGGCTCCGATTGGTTACCATGGCAGCCAGGGCGCTACTGAAGTCCTGGCTGCCATGGTATGTCAGTGAGCAGCATTATACTCACGTGCGCCGTAGCCACCGGGCGCTCCTTCTTCTGTCTGTGCGGCGCATTGCTAATGCTTATAGCATTAGCAATGCGCCACACAGACCTATGAGAAGAAGGAGCGCCCGGCAGCCACGGCGCACGTGAGCTATGAGCATTAGCAATGCGCCGCACAGACAGAAGAAGGAGCGCCCGGCGGCCACGGCGCACGTGACTATAATGCTGCTCACTGACATACCATGGCAGCCAGGACTTCAGTAGCGTCCTGGCTGCCATGGTAACCGATCAGAGCGATATAGGCGATATGCACAAAATCCATATCGTGGCACAAATTTATATCGCATATAGCCTATACCACCCACCCCTAAGTGTATGTATTTGTACCAAATATAAGATAATGGATCCATGCTTTAAAGTATAGCTCCACTATTGATAGATATTGGCTACAGTTTATACTCATCAAATGTTTGTCATATACAGTTTCTTAACAGTTAGAACATTTATGTATTTTATTGAGCATATTGAGTAACCATCTACAGCGTATGAAGAAAATGGAAGTGAACCCCTATGTTAATGACTTTTCTAAGAGCTAATTTGCAAAAGGTGTTTCAATTAAGAAGATAAGATTGGAGGTGTGGGTGTAACACATGCTTTGCCGATTTAAAAAAAAAATGCACACAAAGCCTGGTTACTGACAAAATCTTTTCTTCTCAAGAAAGATCAGTTAATGTGAACCACACCTTGATGCAAACAACTTTCAGAAGACTTCAAAAGATGTGTTATTGTTAGACTGATTAGTGTGAACCACACCCCAATGCAAATGACTTTCTAACAACCTCAAAAGATGTGTTATAGAATCACTTGAAGCTGGAAAAGGCTACAAAAGCATTGCTGATGACCTGGGTGTACATCAATTAATGGAGAAAGCACAGCACTATTACTACTTTCACTAGGAGTGGACATCCTGTAAAGATCACTTGAGAAATTCTCAAAGAGGTAAGAAAACCCCCATAGAATTACAGAAGACTTTACAAACGGTAAAAACCTGAAGAATGATGTTCACGGAAGGACACAAAAGAAGCTGCTTTTTTCCAATAAAACATTGTGGTCCATCTCTGGAGACCACCTAGATGTTCCACAGTGATTCTGGAAAAATGTTCTATGGACAGATGAGACAAACGCACAAATGCACAACTCTTTGTTTGGAGGAAACAAACATCACACTAACATCAAAACTTCATCCAGTTTTGAAGTTTGGTGGAGGGAGAATCATGATTTGGGACTGTTTTGCTTTATAGGAGAATGTAAAGGCAGCAATCTATGACCTGAAGTGGAAGAGATATTGGGCAATCAACAGAACAATGATCAAAGCACACAATTAAATCAACTGACAAATAGTTGAAATAAATTTATTTTGGAATGGCTAAGTCAGAATCTGACCTAAACCCTATCGGGATGCTGTCGCCCAACCTGAAGAGGGATCTGCTTGAGTTAAATGAGAAATATTCACAAACTGAAGTACATCTGCAGGCAGGAACTGTCCAAAATGTCTCCTAAATCTTATTTGCAGCTATATACAGCATTTGGCAAAGGTGATTGTTACTAAATTCAAGTGTGTTTCAGGCAGTGAGTGTGGAACCAGGAGAGAGGAGTGTGAAGGTACATCTCCTAGGATGCACTGGATATTCTACACAAGACAGGCAGTGTGAAACAGGGGAGTATTATAAATCTGCAGCTAATCATAACATGGACTCAGAAATGATATGCATTCTATGCATGGGGGACACAAAGAAAAGAAAAAAGGAAAGTTAAGTTGGTGGGGTGGTGTCCGAGAGCTGCCAGAAGAGATTTGACAGATGCTGATATTAATCTGGCAGTTCACAGGAAGTCAGCCGCAAAGGAGAGAAAACACAATTATATACAGACGTGGACAAAATTGTTGGTACCCTTTGGTCAATGAAAGAAAAAGTCACAATGGTCACAGAAATAACTTTAATCTGACAAAAGTAATAATAAATTAAAATTCTATAAATGTTAACCAATGAAAGTCAGACATTGTTTTTCAACCATGCTTCAACAGAATTATGTAAAAAAATAAACTCATGAAACAGGCATGGACAAAAATGATGGTACCCCTAACTTAATATTTTGTTGCGCAACCTTTTGAGGCAATCACTGCAATCAAACGCTTCCTGTAACTGTCAATGAGACATCTGCACCTCTCAGCAGGTATTTTGGCCCACTCCTCATGAGCAAACTGCTCCAGTTGTGTCCGGTTTGAAGGGTGCCTTTTCCAGACTGCATGTTTCAGCTCCTTCCAAAGATGCTCAATAGGATTGAGGTCAGGGCTCATAGAAGGCCACTTTAGAATAGTCCAATTTTTTCCTCTTAGCCATTCTTGGGTGTTTTTAGCGGTGTGTTTTGGGTCATTGTCCTGTTGCAAGACCCATGACCTGCGACTGAGACCAAGCTTTCTGACACTGGCTAGTACATTTCTCTCTAGAATTCCTTGATAGTCTTGAGATTTCATTGTACCCTGCACAGATTCAAGACACCCTGTGCCAGACGCAGCAAAGCAGCCCCAGAACATAACAGAGCCTCCTCCATGTTTCACAGTAGGGACAGTGTTCTTTTCTTGATATGCTTCATTTTTTCGTCTGTGAACATACAGCTGATGTGCCTTGGCAAAAACTTCGATTTTTGTCTCATCTGTCCACAGGACATTCTCCCAGAAGCTTTGTGGCTTGTCAACATGTAGTTTGGCATATTCCAGTCTTGCTTTTTTATGATTCGTTTTCAACAATGGTGTCCTCCTTGGTCGTCTCCCATGTAGTCCACTTTGGCTCAAACAACGACGGATGGTGCGATCTGACACTGATGTTCCTTGAGCATGAAGTTCACCTTGAATCTCTTTAGAAGTCTTTCTAGGCTCTTTTGTTACCATTCGGATTATCCGTCTCTTAGATTTGTCATCAATTTTCCTCCTGCGGCCACGTCCAGGGAGGTTGGCTACAGTCCCATGGATCTTAAACTTATGAATAATATGTGCAACTGTACTCACAGGAACATCTAGTTGCTTGGAGATGGTCTTATAGCCTTTACCTTTAACATGCTTGTCTATAATTTTCTTTCTGATCTCTTGAGACAGCTCTTTCCTTTGCTTCCTCTGGTCCATGTCGAGTGTGGTACACACCATATCACCAAACAACACAGTGATTACCTGGAGCCATATATATAGGCCCAATGGCTGATTACAAGGTTGTAGACACCTGTGATGCTAATTAGTGGACACACCTTGAATTAACATGTCCCTTTGGTCACATTATGTTCTGTGTTTTCTAGGGGTACCATCATTTTTGTCCATGCCTGTTTCATGAGTTTATTTTTTTACATAATTCTGTTGAAGCATGGTTGAAAAACAATGTCTGACTTTCATTGGTTAACATTTATAGAATTTTAATTTATTATTACTTTTGTCAGATTAAAGTTATTTCTGTGACCATTGTGACTTTTTCTTTCATTGACCAAAGGGTACCAACAATTTTGTCCACGTCTGTATAATTATAATAGTACACCTCAAAACAAAAAATACTTTACTGAGAGGAGCTGAATACAAACTACGTTTGGAATACATAAAATAATGATTTATCCAACTAATTATGCTGTTTTCAGGGTTCAGCCAACAGGGTCGTCTCTTTTCAGGGTGGTGACTCTACAAGGGCCATTGCAGGAAGTCAGCATAAGTTCAGTGTTATACCTCATATGTTTTGATTCCATATACGGATGATCTAGCACCTTACTGGAGTACCATCACCTCCTTCTGAATGTGAACAGACACCAATTGCTGATTGACCCAGGCTTGTAAGTTTATTTTACTAGCTGACATACTGCCTTTGCCAGATACCCTATTATTTTGGTCGAAACAGTGGGTTGTCATTTATCAAACTGGAGTAAAGTAGAGGTGGCTTAGTTGCCCATCGGTGGAATCTGATTGGTTGCTTTGATTATTCACCGCTCCTTTGGAAAATAAAAGGTGAAATCTGATTGTTTGTTATGGGCAACTAAGACAGTGCTACTTTACACCAGTTTGATAAATCTCCCCCTAGTGTTCTTTATATGCTTACGGGAATTTTTTTAAAGATTTTAGTGTTATAACAGTATCTTCTTATGTGCTACTACCTCTGCGCCCCCTATAACTATGCCACTTGGTAATAAACTTCCTAATATAGGCTATGATGAGAGCCACATTCACCAGAGTGACTGGGGCTTGGCTGACCTGACCTTACTATATCATAGTAGTGAGTTCCAGCTCGCCCAACGGTATACCGTTTCATACTCGCAGCATCATATGAGAACGTGACAGAAGATCCACGGTTGGACTGGAAATCACAGAGCATTATAGATTATTATGATACAGAGTTCAGGTTAGCTGAACCACAGTTTGTCTGTGTTTCCTGGACTTAAAGGGGTTGTGCAGCAATATATATAAATGACATATCCTCAGGATAGGTCGTCAATATCAGAACGGCGGGGGTCCGACACCCCGTGCCGATGAGCTGTATGAAGAGAAGGCAGTGCTAGATGCGAGCACCGCTTCCTGTTCATTACACTGCCTGTTGTCTCGGCGGTGCAGTGTAATGACAACTACTCGGTCCATTAACTTGAATGGAGCGAGTGCTTGCATTTACACTACACCACTGCTACAGCGAAGACGTCGGGCAGTGCAATGAACAGAAAGCAGCACTCTCATAGAGCCCCGCCGATCTGATATTGCTGACCTATCCTGAGGATAGATCATCAATATATATTGTTGCACAATTGAACTAAAAATTATGGGCACTTTTAGGTAGTTGATATTATTTAAATGTAAAGACACATTAATTTTTGTTTGGAATTCACCCAGAAAAGGGAAAACAAATATGGAAATGAGCATTAAATCTTTTATTTCTACAGTATTTTGACAGAAAACAGGCAACAGTTCTTAATGTAAAATTTTTCAGAATTCGGACTGCTGTGAAATTCAACTGAGAACAGTGTGAGAGTTTTTATTTTTTTTAGTCTTTTATTCCTTTATGTTTCTAAACTTTCTATGATATCAAGAAAGTAGATTTTATTAATGAGTTATTTTACCAGATGGTATACATTTCTATTTATACATGTTTTCTTTATCAAAGAAAAAATAATAATTTTTGTTAGAAAATAGCGAACAGAAGAGAATGTGAATGACTGAGAAACATGAGGCCACTGTCTAAATATCCTTATAGCCATCATCGACACAGTAAGTATAATACAGATTTCTAGATAGAGGAGCTCAGCAAGTAGCAATGGGTCACAATGTCCAACTCCTCTGTTTCCATTAGAAGTAGTACACTTCATGAAATAGAAAGGGAAGGCATTTATCTTCCAGGGGGCTGGCGTAAATTTCAGTTTAGGGACACTGACTGCCAGAGATGTGCCTAATTTATGCCTCGTTATAAATTAGGTGCATCTTCTGGCAGCACAGGAGATATCACAGACCAAGTAATATACACAAAGAAAGATAAGTTCACGGACTACAGCATCTCGTAGGAAGCACTCTCGGGAAGCCTCACATAATCAGTAGTAAAAATGCATGGTACACCATTTTATGCTAC
Organism: Bufo gargarizans; assembly: GCF_014858855.1. Taxonomy (NCBI): domain Eukaryota; kingdom Metazoa; phylum Chordata; class Amphibia; order Anura; family Bufonidae; genus Bufo; species Bufo gargarizans. The sequence goes on from NC_058081.1 coordinate 350,176,007, forward strand.
AATATTCTTCTTTATCTAAAGACATACAAGGGGTACAAAACTTAAAGTTCATGAACAGAAATATCCACTATGTACAGAAAATCACAATATTGGCACAATATTGAGCAGATCACGCTACTGCAAATTTTGGGGCCGTTTATCTTCATAAGGTATAAATCATTGGTTGTGATAAATCTCCCACATTATACAAGGAGTGCAGAATTATTAGGCAAGTTGTATTTTTGAGGATTAATTTTATTATTGAACAACAACCATGTTCTCAATGAACCCAAAAAACTCATTAATATCAAAGCTGAATATTTTTGGAAGTAGTTTTTAGTTTGTTTTTAGTTTTAGCTATTTTAGGGGGATATCCGTGTGTGCAGGTGACTATTACTGTGCATAATTATTAGGCAACTTAACAAAAAACAAATATATACCCATTTCAATTATTTATTTTTACCAGTGAAACCAATATAACATCTCAACATTCACAAATATACATTTCTGACATTCAAAAACAAAACAAAAACAAATCAGTGACCAATATAGCCACCTTTCTTTGCAAGGACACTCAAAAGCCTGCCATCCATGGATTCTGTCAGTGTTTTGATCTGTTCACCATCAACATTGCGTGCAGCAGCAACCACAGCCTCCCAGACACTGTTCAGAGAGGTGTACTGTTTTCCCTCCTTGTAAATCTCACATTTGATGATGGACCACAGGTTCTCAATGGGGTTCAGATCAGGTGAACAAGGAGGCCATGTCATTAGATTTTCTTCTTTTATACCCCTTCTTGCCAGCCACGCTGTGGAGTACTTGGACGCGTGTGATGGAGCACTGTCCTGCATGAAAATCATGTTTTTCTTGAAGGATGCAGACTTCTTCCTGTACCACTGCTTGAAGAAGGTGTCTTCCAGAAACTGGCAGTAGGACTGGGAGTTGAGCTTGACTCCATCCTCAACCCGAAAAGGCCCCACAAGCTCATCTTTGATGATACCAGCCCAAACCAGTACTCCACCTCCACCTTGCTGGCGTCTGAGTCGGACTGGAGCTCTCTGCCCTTTACCAATCCAGCCACGGGCCCATCCAGACTCACTCTCATTTCATCAGTCCATAAAACCTTAGAAAAATCAGTCTTGAGATATTTCTTGGCCCAGTCTTGACGTTTCAGCTTGTGTGTCTTGTTCAGTGGTGGTCGTCTTTCAGTCTTTCTTACCTTGGCCATGTCTCTGAGTATTGCACACCTTGTGCTTTTGGGCACTCCAGTGATGTTGCAGCTCTGAAATATGGCCAAACTGGTGGCAAGTGGCATCTTGGCAGCTGCACGCTTGACTTTTCTCAGTTCATGGGCAGTTATTTTGCGCCTTGGTTTTTCCACATGCTTCTTGCGACCCTGTTGACTATTTTGAATGAAACGCTTGATTGTTCGATGATCACGCTTCAGAAGCTTTGCAATTTTAAGAGTGCTGCATCCCTCTGCAAGATATCTCACTATTTTTGACTTTTCTGAGCCTGTCAAGTCCTTCTTTTGACCCATTTTGCCAAAGGAAAGGAAGTTGCCTAATAATTATGCACACCTGATATAGGGTGTTGATGTCATTAGACCACACCCCTTCTCATTACAGAGATGCACATCACCTAATATGCTTAATTGGTAGTAGGCTTTCGAGCCTATACAGCTTGGCGTAAGACAACATGCATAAAGGGGATGATGTGGTCAAAATACTCATTTGCCTAATAATTCTGCACTCCCTGTATTTCTCCAAATTAAAGGAGACATACTGGAAGATGTACATAAAAGGCCCTTAGCTTCATTAACCCCACCAAGACCGGGTGATTTTCTGTTTTTGTTTTTTGCTCACAGCCTATCCAAAGCTATAACTTTTTTATTTTTCTATTCATATAGCTGTGAGGGCTTGTTCTCTGCAGTACAAGTTGTACTTTCTAATGGCATCATTTATGGTTGCATACAATGCAATGAGAAGCAGGATAAAAAAATGGGTGGAATTATAAAAAAAAAAAAAAAAACAACAACACAATTCCGCCAGTGATTTATGGGTTTGTTTGGAAAAAAACTAATTTTTTCTTTGCATCGCCATATTTTGACCACCCATAACTTTTTTATTTTGTATGAGGGCTCATTTTTTGTGGGGTGATCTGTACTTTTTATTAAAATTGAGGTTTATATTACTTTTTGATCAATTTTTTAGGAAGCGACAAAAAAAAACCAAAAAAAACTGAATCAGCTATTTTTTCCGTTTCGTTGTTTGCTGTATGGGATAAATGTATATATATTTAATAGTACAGGCATTTTCTCGCACGGCGAAGCCCATGATTTTTTTTTATTGTTTATGTATTTTTATTTTGGGGAAAGAGGTGCTAATTTGAATTTATATTTCTTTAAAAAACATTTTTCTTTTACACTTTTAAATAGTTCCCATAGAGAAGGGCATGACATGGCATGGGGAGGGAAGGTTGGTGGGACGCCAGCCCATCTAATTTTCTACCCGTTTTAGGGATAGAAAATGTTCTAAATTTATGCCAGCAAGAGAGATGCTATAGATTTAGACAAGCAGTGGATGCGCATAAGTTATGTAGAGGCCGGCGCCTCTACATAACTTCGGCGGATAGCCTGCCAGCCCAGGGGTTATTAAGACAGACGTCTAAAACACCAGTCTTAATAAATGACCCCTTATGTTTCTATGGAGCACTGCCACAGACAGACTCTCCATAGGCACTAATGTGCGACAGCCTCTTGTCACTCAAGAGGACAGAGGCTGCCATACACTATATCTGGCTCCCTCGATCCTGGCTGGGGGACGCTGCTGCATGGCCAGGAGTGCGCGCTCTTGGCTATTAATCTTAAATGTGACCACGACATCTGAGGGATTTTAAGTGTGCGATCGACGTTAAAGTTGACTGCATACATTAGTTCCAGGTGTCTGCAGGCAACTGGTGGCTATGCTGCCCGCCAGCACCATTTTTAAATACCCGACCGCCAACTTAAATTTACATGAGGCTGTTGGCAAGGGGTTAAGAGCCGCAAATTTTAGGTGTACTGAAACATTTTACATATTAGAAATAGAAAGGCATACATAAAAACAGAAGGGGGTCATATGATATTAGAAAAAAGTTAAAGGGATTCTGTCACCTCGTTTTAGCCTATAGAGCTGCGGACATGCACGGCTAGATCGCTGCTAGCATGTCCGCAATATACCTGTCCCATAGCACTGTGTGCTTTTATTGTGTTTAAAAAATTATGTTATAGCTATGTAAATGACCCTGGTAAGGAGCCCAAGGGGCTGTACTAACCTTCTTGATGCCCAGCCATGCCCCCTATGAAGCAGTCCAGCACCGCCTGCGTCCTCCGAATCTCCTCCTTGCTCACAGATAGATTGCCCTAATCTTGCGATGCGCGAGCTCGCACATGGGCAGTTCCTTCCCTGAGGCTGATGCGTGCACAGGGAAGGAACACTTTGCATCGCGAGAACAGTTAGTACAGCCCCTTGGGCTCCTTACCAGGCTCATTTACATATCTATAAAATAATTTTTTAAACACAATAAAACCACACAGCGCTGCTATGGGACAGGTATAGTGCGGACATGCTAGTGACGATCTAGCCGTGCATGTCCGCATCTCTATAGGCTAAAACAGTGCTGTTCTCGTCCATAAACTGTGTGTAGTATTTTAGCTGAGTATTATGTACTTGACTTGAGCTTGACTGCAATTCCAGACACATGAGGATAAGAGGAGACCCATTTCTGGGCCAAAAAAAATATGATTTTTGTCTTACTAATATCATGCAAATCATTGTTTGGCAGATACATTTATACAGGTAGATAATAATAATAGTATAAAAACTACCTTATATATAGAGTAGAAAATGGAAATAAAGGGGATAGCATTTGGATGTCAACGTGTGACTAAGATGAGAGGTTGACTGCATTTCAGGGATGGCAAACCTGCGGCTCTCTAGCTGTTGTAAAACTACAATTCCCACCATGCCCTGCTGTAGGCTGATAGCTGTAGGCAGTCTTTGCATGCTGGGAGTTGTAGTTTCGCAACAGCTGGAGAGCCGCAGGTTGGCCATTCCTGCAAAATTTATTATATATATATATATATAAAATATATTATGGTAATTTACAAATAAGTTGCTTTTAAAGCTATGTTCTCCTGGTAAGCCTTTTGAATTATTCTGTATAGTTCTCTTTTTTTATCGGAAAACGCTGATAAAATGTTTAAAACAATCCATGCACACTTTCTTTCCAAAACTATCAAATATTTTCTGAAAAAAATGCTGCTTAGAATATTTTAGCGCATTTTGACATTTCTCACCCACCATCCACTTAAAATTCACTGCTAATTACACACTTTCTCAGTGAAAAGCAGTTCACATCACACAGTGACCAACTGGTCAAAGAAAATAACATTTCTAGAATATTGTTCACTGTGACAGATAATGTGTGGTTTGTCCTCTACAATGTGCCACATGGGAAAGAGTAAATTACATGGACTCAAAAAGAGAGACTGCTTTGTACGGTCCAAATCATTGTAAACCTGGAATCATCACTTTTTTGGACATGAACGTGCTCCATTTGTAATCACGGCCTATAAACAAGAGTATTTTGTATTCCATGACATTACTTAGTATTACAAAAGTGGGGATGGACCCTGGAAAAAGAAAATGCTCTCCCAAGAACCGTCTCTTTCTTCTGCTGTGATCCAATCCTTTTAACAGTGAAAACAAATCTGGAACTGAAAATACAGATGAACATTGCCATGTATGAACATGGCCAAGTTGACATCAGACTGTAACAACAATCATGACCACAAGAGATGAAATCCAAGGATGAGCCAGGAGTTAAAGGCACACCAAAGCCAGGAACCACAGAAATAGACAGCATCTGGAAAAACTGAAGCCTGGCAATGAACACCTGGGCTGACCAATTAGAAATAGCCTACAGTCTGATGACATCATTGTGTCCTACTGGTTGTCATGACGAGACCATGTGAATCCAGAAGAACGAGCCCCTGTGGAATAGTGAGCGTCCTGCTACTTGATGGCATCATTAGACTGTACCAGTTGCTGAGCAAATAGGACACAGCAATACGCACGCACATAATGGCTATACCATGAGTCCTCTCAATGTATTACAGCAGTGCTCTATGGTGGCACGGCCGGGGAACGAGTGTGGGAGAAGTATATACATATAAAGTGGCGAGTAGGAGTAATGAAGTAGTGCTAGAGGGTGTGACAGGCTCCCTTTGACAGATAGCTTACCATGGCAGACCCTAAGGTACCACAACCCCACTATGGAAGAGGAAAGGCCAAGACAACACGTTTGGATAAGTCTCTGGGCACACTGTGTGGAAAGCTCCTGATGTATACATTAAACTCATCCCTAGACTGCATCCATACGATGGAGAATGTCCTTATGGTCTTCAGCCAGCTGGTATCTGTCAGTGTACCCTTTTTGTTCAACTGTAAGAAAAGCTCAGCTCGCTATGCTTTTCTATACGGATGGCCAATGCAAAAAAAAAAAAGGATGATTTCTGTAGAATGGAGACTTTCATCGGAGGTATACATAGGAAACCTTCATTTAATGTCCATGCTAAACATCTCTTCATTCTCTTTCCTCAAATGGCGAAAGACGAGAAAATACATACATATCACGTGGGCGGTATGCATTCTCCGGTTTAGATAGCTGGAAGTTAGACTGTGCCCTCATTTACACAATATTGTACTTGGGAGACTGTCATCTCATTATCTGGATCTCTCGCTTTGATGATCAGCCAAAAAAATCTGCATATACATGGCTATAAAATCATGGGAGACAATATGACATTTGTAAATGAGATAAGAAACGTAATTGATAATTTCACAATCCACAGAATGAAGAGATGGAACATTCCCCATGTAGCAAGCAACTTTCAATGGCCCCAGATAATTTTTTCTCCCCTTCTCCAGAAATGAATTGGCATAGTGGTTAAGCTGATGACATATACTTTACCTGTTTGGGTAAGGAATTATATGGGTTATTAAGGATGCTGCATTTTTAAGAGGACCTGAGGGAGTTGCAGACGAAATGAGCCTTGATGCAGACAGACATGAGCTAAACACTTCTCCGACATTGCATTGAACTGATTTGATATGAATATTTCAAACATCATTGCACATTTCAGTAGCTGTCATTTCGCAGATGTCCCTGTAAACAGAGACTGCAGACAAACGCTTGGTAATATCCAGTAAACACATTCACTTTAGGAAAGGAGCAGCAGTCTGAAGACTCCAAACTAGAACACAAGTTAATAAGCACAAGCTTAAAGGGAAAATGTAATTGTCTCCTACATTTGAATATTCTGTACTCAGGGCCATACTGTGCAGTGTATTCATTTCTGGCACAGACCCTACCTCAGTGACAAGTCTAGAAAGGTATGAATACTGTAACTAGCAGTGGAACTGATCTAGCTGAACCAATAGGAAGTCAAGAGTGAGGCGCTGCGACTCTTAACGGACAGGAATGCCTTTTTGCCACTGTGACCCATCACACATTAGTGAGAGGATCTCCAATTGGTATTCCAGAACTAACCCGCATATATCTAAATCCAAGTTAAGGCCTCATACACACGGCTGTTGTTGGCCAATGGCCATATTGCAGCCCGCAAACATTGGGTCCGCAATATAGGGGCACCGATACCAACCCATTCCCTAGAATGGGTCCGCAATCCGGAAGGTGCATTGTGGAATGGAGGCATGGAAGCACTACAGAGTGCTTCAGCGGATTTTCTGTCTGTGCCTCTGCACCGCAAAAAAGTAGTGCATGCACTACTTTTTGGTGGTGTGGACCGTCGGATGCGAATTTAAGTGAATGGGTCCGCGTCCAGCAGTCACATGATCGGTGCTCGTGCATTGCGGACCCCAATTTGCGGTCCCCAGCACGGGCACAGGCCAACAACGGCTCTTATTTAAGGTTTACTATGTCTCATTTCACACTGTGTGAAAAAGACTTCACAGTCGAAATGTATACAGGGAGTGCAGAATTATTAGGCAAATGAGTATTTTGACGACATCATCCTCTTTATGCATGTTGTCTTACTCCAAGCTGTATAGGCTCGACAGCCTACTACCAATTAAGCATATTAGGTGATGTGCATCTCTGTCTGTAATGAGAAGGGGTGTGGTCTAATGACATCAACACCCTATATCAGGTGTGCATAATTATTAGGCAACTTCCTTTCCTTTGGCAAAATGGGTCAAAAGAAGGACTTGACAGGCTCAGAAAAGTCAAAAATAGTGAGATATCTTGCAGAGGGATGCAGCACTCTTAAAATTGCAAAGCTTCTGAAGCGTGATCATCGAACAATCAAGCGTTTCATTCAAAATAGTCAACAGGGTCGCAAGAAGCGTGTGGAAAAACCAAGGCGCAAAATAACTGCCCATGAACTGAGAAAAGTCAAGCGTGCAGCTGCCAAGATGCTACTTGCCACCAGTTTGGCCATATTTCAGAGCTGCAACATCACTGGAGTGCCCAAAAGCACAAGGTGTGCAATACTCAGAGACATGGCCAAGGTAAGAAAGGCTGAAAGACGACCACCACTGAACAAGACACACAAGCTGAAACGTCAAGACTGGGCCAAGAAATATCTCAAGGCTGATGTTTCTAAGGTTTTATGGACTGATGAAATGAGAGTGAGTCTTGATGGGCCAGATGGATGGGCCCGTGGCTGGATTGGTAAAGGGCAGAGAGCTCCAGTCCGACTCAGACGCCAGCAAGGTGGAGGTGGAGTACTGGTTTGGGCTGGTATCATCAAAGATGAGCTTGTGGGGCCTTTTCGGGTTGAGGATGGAGTCAAGCTCAACTCCCAGTCCTACTGCCAGTTTCTGGAAGACACCTTCTTCAAGCAGTGGTACAGGAAGAAGTCTGCATCCTTCAAGAAAAACATGATTTTCATGCAGGACAATGCTCCATCACACACGTCCAAGTACTCCACAGCGTGGCTGGCAAGAAAGGGTATAAAAGAAGAAAATCTAATGACATGGCCTCCTTGTTCACCTGATCTGAACCCCATTGAGAACCTGTGGTCCATCATCAAATGTGAGATTTACAAGGAGGGAAAACAGTACACCTCTCTGAACAGTGTCTGGGAGGCTGTGGTTGCTGCTGCACGCAATGTAGATGGTGAACAGATCAAAACACTGACAGAATCCATGGATGGCAGGCTTTTGTGTCCTTGCAAAGAAAGGTGGCTATATTGGTCACTGATTTGTTTTTGTTTTGTTTTTTAAAGTCAGAAATGTATATTTGTGAATGTTGAGATGTTATATTGGTTTCACTGGTAAAAATAAATAATTGAAATGGGTATATATTAGTTTTTTGTTAAGTTGCCTAATAATTATGCACAGTAATAGTCACCTGCACACACAGATATCCCCCTAAAATAGCTAAAACTAAAAACAAACTAAAAACTACTTCCAAAAATATTCAGCTTTGATATTGAGTTTTTTGGGTTCATTGAGAACATGGTTGTTGTTCAATAATAAAATTAATCCTCAAAAATACAACTTGCCTAATAATTCTGTACTGCTTATTGAATAAACACCCTTTGCTTGAATTGGACGAGTTCTGCGGCCCTTTCTACAGTTTATTTCCATTTGGATCCAGAGCCAAGACCCTTTGCTGTGTGCACCACTACAACTTGGACTATACCAGGTACCTGGATTTCCAGGAATCTTTTCTTGACTCAATTAGGGTTTTGGAGTGCCGCTTATTTCTATTGTGCAATCACACATTCAGCAATTTTGAAGACAATATTCTAAGTTTATTTTTATTTCTTTAAAAGAAAAAAATGTTTGGAGCTCTGCACCAACACTAACAGACGTGGCAGGACTTCCACCAAAAATCTGCTTAAAAGGGTTTTCTAGGAGTTTAATATTGATTGATGCCCTATCGTCAGGTTAATTCATCAATATCTAATTTGTGTGGGTCTGACACCCAGGACCTCCACTTATCAGCTGTCTGAAGAGGCTGCGGTGCTTCTGTAAGCACTGCTGCCTCTTCGCAGCTTAGCAAGCACAAAGCCCGACATGTTATAGCAGCTGTGCTCAATTGAATGGGGCTCAGCTGCAACTAGGCCAAGTGACCAATGAATGTGAGGTCATTGGCCTAGGAAGAGGTCACAGTGCTCACCGGAGCGCCGCAACCCCTTCAAACAGCTGATTAGTGGGGCAACTGGGAATCGCAGATGCCCACTGATCAGATATTGATGACCTAACCTGTAGATAGGCCATCAATCTAAGACTAATAAAGACCTCCAAGAGTGGCTAATCCGTGTTGGTGATCATACTTACCTGGTCCCAGCTGCTGGGTTCAGTCTCTGTTGCTCCCAGGCCAGCTCTTTCTCTACCTGCGGCGCTGAAAAGAACATCCGGCGACATGGAGACACGTGACCACTGCAGCCAATCATAGGCTTCAGCGATATGATTACCACTGTGGGTCAGCCACCCTGGGAAGTCTTTATTGGTCTTGGATAATCCCTTTAATGGCTTTTACCCCAGTGATGTTTGATGTTTAGTTTCAACCCAGTAGATCTTCCCTATGGAGTGGACAGGCAGAGGCTGGTGATGGAGGAAAAAAAAAAAGCAGAACATGATTAAAAATTTTATACCATATTATACCAAGTGCAACATATGGATTCAGGATGTGGATGCATCTGTTGTGCGAAGTGGCACACAGGCTTTGCAGATTTGAGAGTGGCAGGTTAATTCTGTGCACAGCTAGTCCCACTTCACCCCACAGATGTTCAGTAAAGGCAAGGATAAGGTGTGAAAGACATAAGTAGACAGGTAGAGCCTTGAGATAAGGTTCATCCTCTTGCTGGAAGAATCCAAAGTGTATTGTGAGAGTGAGCATAAGGATAATTATGGCAGGATGAAGGTGTATTCTCACATGCAGAATTGCACCAGTAGCAGAAAAGAATGCAATAGCAATACATAAGTATTAAAGATAAGAAACCTTACCACCGACATAAAACTGATGCAAGAAGTAAAACACACACAATGGAGAAAAGAAGACTCTTTATTCTGTTATATCCAGACTGATATGTAAAGTGGTATCTTTCCAGCAAAAAATATAACCTTCATTGTGGACCATAAGGAAATAAAATATAATCATAAATTATATATTTACATCTGCAGGCACAATCTAAAATACACAGGCAAGTATAATAATGAAGACATCAGCTCTTTTTGTGGAAACGTTCTTGTGCAGAGTTCGTATTGTGCTTTACCTGTACAAACTACAGACAGACAAACAAACAGAGATACGGGTTACAGACTGTACAGACTTTCAACATTTGGTCATGAACTTGACATGTAGTGCTGGTCACATCCTACGTCTCTTCCCCCGGCGGCCGGCTCCTCTGCTGCCAGGCCGACGGCTAAACTGCTTCTTGAAGTCAACAAGGCAATCTGTGGCTTCTGAGATGGCTACAAAAGATCTGATCGGAGAGTCGCTGAGGTTCAGATGCTCAGAGCTAAAATGGGCGCCATGTTCTTCTCTGGGAGGGCTGGACAATGTGAAAATAAAAAGAATAACTGGGACACGTGTATAATATATGAAAAATATGTGGCTATTGTCTATTTCACATTTTCTAAAGAGGCTTCATTCCCTCGCGCCCAAAAAAGGAATCCGTGAGAGTATTACCAAAGGCTAATCACAAAGTAGACCACATTTTCCATTCATATTGCTACATTTTCCATTCATATTGCTATCGAGCAAAGTAATAAGCTTTTCTATACAAAATGCCAGATACTTCATCTGTATGTTTTATTGTAAAGTTATAGCCAAATCTAAAAAGGTGTCTGCCAAACTTATCCACGAACTACATGGAGTCCAGGATACATCCGATACCAGGGTCCGATGTTGGGTAATAAAGAGCGCTAAACAATGATAAAACAAGTCAACTGGCAGAGACTGTACACCTGCCGATGGAAAGGGCACGTGGGTGAGATGATTACTATGTAGGCGTTTGTTCTTCTGTCACCCGGTGGGAGTGTGTAAATGCGCTGACAATTGCTTGAGCAAAGGTTTGTTCCCAATGAGACCCTTAAAGCGGTTGTCTCACTTCAGCAAATGGCATTCATCATGTAGAGAAAGTTAATACAAGGCACTCACTAATGTATTGTGATTGTCCATATTGCTTCCTTTACTAGATTGATTCATTTTTCTATCCAATTATACACTGCTCGTATCCATGGTTATGACCACCCTGCAATCCAGTGGCGGTGGTCGGGCTTGCACCAGTGGGAGCATGATAAATGCCATTTGATGAAGTGAGACAACCCCTTTAAATTATTGCATATACATCTGACCCGGAATAAATGTGCTCGCTATGCTTTTCTTATCTTCAGCTAACAGGCTTGTTTGTATATGGCAAGACTATGGCTAACCGAAGTCTTTGTATCTTGCACAGCATCACCAGGCACTGTGCTTTTGATGACACATACCTGTATTGTCATATACATAGTACATTTCCTAGAATATATGTAGCTATATAACCATTAATATTAGAATACTAATATTAAAATTTGCAACTTTTCTCTGGAACTTTGAAAAGGTGACCAAATAATGAATGTGGTCTCCAAGGAAACATTTAATGAATTCATTGAATTCAAGAAGTAACACATTTTTGGTGCAAATCTACACCTGCTCATAGCAGGCTTAGATCAGATTTTCTGAGAGTTCAACATGGTTGCACCTTTTCATTATGCAAATCACTGAAACTACCTTCTCCAGAAATGACAGTCTCAGTGAAGGAAGGCTGAGCACATCCACCAGTGACTGAATACAGTATATATGTACATCCTACAATGTCCCTGCACTACATAAAACAGCAATACACAACTTATAACAATCAGAAATTACCGGAGTTTAACCCCCTTCCTTAACAGGCCAATTTTTCAGTTTTAGCAATCGGCCTATCTAACTGCAAATACAGTATCTCACAAAAGTGAGTACAACCCTCATATTTTAGCAAATATTTTATTCTATCTTTCCATGGGACAAAACAAAAGACATAACACTTTGATACAATGTAACACCCCTTAGTGAAAATGGCCAACTTGTGATTTTTATATGTTGTTCCCCTAAGGCAGGGGTGGCCAACCTTACGACACAAAGAGCCCAAAAAAAAAAAAATAATTATGACTAGCAGGAGCCACAAGCTATACATCGCGCAGTTGTGATTTTTTTTTTTTGTTACGGCGTTCACCGCATAGGAAATTTTTTGATATTTTAATAGTTCACACTTATTCGGGCATGGCGATATGTAATATGTTTATTTTTTATTGTTTGTAAATTTTATATGTAAAATTGGGAAAGGGAGAGATTTAAACTTTTAGAATTGTGTCTTTTTTTTTTAAAACTTTTATTTATTTTTATATTTACTATTAGCCCCCTTAGGGGCTAGAACCTGGGATATTTCATCCCTTGTCCTATTCACCCTGATAGAGCTCTATCAGGGTGAATAGGACTTCTCACTCTCCCCGTACAATGGCAGCCAGGGCTCTGATCGGAACTGCTACCAATGAAGAGGGGGGAGGGGACCCTGTGGCCACTGCCACCAATGATGCTAATAATTGGGGGGGGGGGGCTGCAGCCCCAATGGTTAGAATTTATAATACTGGGGGGGGCACTGCGCCACCAATGAATGTAATTAACACATTAATTCACGTATAGGAGGCAGCGGGTACCGGCAGCGGTATCACATACCCGGCCTCTCCGCGGATCGCGCATGCCCTGTTATTGAGGACGGGTGCCAGGTATGTGATAACGCCGCCAACACCTGCTGTCTCCGATACTTATTACTGCTCCCCTTCTCCCCCCTGCTATCTACCCATCAGTGGCAGCCGTGTCACAGCAAAGAGGGAGAGACTCCCTTCTTCTCTACTGTGCTAGTGAAGAGAACATGGTAGGTGCTGAGAGCGGCACATGCCATGTTCTCTATTAGGCTGCGTAGCTGATTCCCATCTCTACTGCAAGAGCCGCACTTGAAGCGGCAAAGAGCCGCCCTAAGGTATTCATCTTGTGATTTTGGACATTTTTTTTTATATATATATATTTTTATAAATGAAAAAAATATGCATTTGTTTGTATATTTTATGCAGAAAAAACACCCCTGCTAAAATAAATATCTAGATTTTAAAAATAAAAAATTAGTGTATGCTTGTATATTTTACACACACAGCTTACACTTACATACTATTGCTAAAACTAATCAATATATCCATCTATCAATATATATATAAAATACATATTTTTTTATTTTATTTTTAAAAAGGGGCAGGATATTTGTATGCGCGTGTGCATAGTCTGCTATACTATTGTGAATACTAGTAACTATTGCTATAACTATTTTTTTATTTTCTGTATTACTTTTTTATATTTTTTTTACATTTATTAATGTTATTTTAAACTTACTTATTTTTTACGTGAATTAACCCCTTCCTGCCACAGTCAAGGCAGAAAGGGGTTAGTTCACAGCCTGCAGGCTGACAGTTAATTTTACAGCCAGTAGGTGGTGCTCTCACATAAGAAAAAGCGCTCCCTGACGGCTTTTAGATTTTGCAATGTGGTAGATGTTTGTAGTGCAGAGGTTATCCAAACCTGGAACATTCACCCACAATGCCTGGGCCCCTCATACAGAGAATACTTACCTGGTCCCTGATCAGTGGTGTATCTTGGTTTTATGCTGCCCTAGGCGAGACTAAACTCGGGCACCCCCCTAATGTAAATTTGACCCACCCCTTCTCCCCCCTCTAACCACTCAACGGGTCCCAACCCCCTTACCCCATAAAACAACTAAGTAATAGATTTTTTGTGAATTACTGTAATTTAAGTACTTACAGTTTTTGAAGACAGCAGGCTCAGGGATCAGTGCATTGGTGGCCGGGGCCTGGCCTCAGTGTTCACGGTGACCGTGTGCAGGATCCATTCTGCACTTGGACGGCAACGCGTGGACGCAAAAGGCAGGGGAGGTCGGGAGGAAGTCAGGAGGAGGAGGAAGTAAGTCTTTCAATTCCTTCACTATGCGGCGTCTGCGATACCGCTCGTATAGTGAAGGATCGGATCGGACAAGGAGCCATACAAATATTTAGCATATTGTGTAACTATCACTAAGCAAACAAGGCATTTTGCCGCCCCATTGGCAAGTGCCTCCCTAGGCAAATGCCTTGTTTGCCTTGTGATAGATACACCCCTGTCCCTGATGCCTGTGTCCTTCTGGATTCCACCACGGCCGTCGCTGCATCTCCCCGTTGTGCAGATCACAACATCCATTGATGGAAGGGTACAACCAATAGTAGGCTGTGCCGCTGACCTGCTCTCCCTATCGAGGGGTGTTGTGATCTGCACAATGGGGAGATGCAGTGACGGCCGTGGAGGGATCCAGAAGGATACAGGCGCCAGGGACCAGGCAAGTATTCTCTTAAAAAAGTGTTACAAATATTACATTATCATACACATTAAAGTCTGCAACTAGAAGAACCCCAGAAGGGGGGTAAACCTAGGTTGGGGAGAAAGAATGTGCTGGCTTTAATGTGTACGATAAGCATGTTTTTAACACAGTATATGAACTAAGGGCGATAGCTACAGAATTTCTTAGTAGTAAAGAAACCATTTACATGCTACAATTCAACCATAGCACAGAAACCATAATGACTATTTGAATGCAGGATCAATTGTGATAGGACTTACCTCAGGTGGGAGGGTTCTGGAGCATTACCGTTTGTTTCTGTAATAAAAAACAAAAGCAAGAAGTTTACCAACGTCGTATAGGGGACATACACCAAATCAAGTACATACAAAGGGGGACATTTATTAAGAAAAACTTAAGTCCCTCTGTGCTGCTGGTGGAAGCAAAGTTATGTAGAAGCACAGGCGCCTAGGCGTTTGGCGCTTCCTCCAGTAAGCCATGTGACAGACTTAAATCTACAACCTTGCTGGCGTAGATGTACGCCATTTTCCATGCCAAAAACTGGCGTTGAAAATCAAAATGAGATGGGCCTCTCGGCCCGCCCACCAGCTTCACCATTACACCCCCTTTTCTCACCACTTCGGAAAAAGACTCTTTTCTTCTATGCTAATGGGACGCCATAGGTGCTGGTTTATTAAGTGTTCTGCAATATCAATTAGCCCTAGAAATGCACATAGAAGCTCTAAGGAAGACTCGAAATGCTACTATACAATATTCTACTATTATACTCAGAATTATTGCTATGGAGTACTAATATATCTAAGTATATAAAAACAATCCTTATTAAATGAATTACAAGTATACATGATAAGACAATTTGGCAGAGATAGACATCATGTTAAACTAGATACAGACAAAATATGACTGAGACGCCCCTTAGCAAGGTAAGTCGCCTCAAGAATCAATGTTGGAGTATATCCTACAAAACCCCCCGATACTGCTACTGCTATCTATAGCGCCAAAGATGCACAACTGGTAGGTATTAAATAAATTGATGACCAATCGTCTATAGGAGGTCCCAGACCCTAATGCAGTGCCATAGATATAGTACACAAGTGATATCAAATGTTGTTTTGCAGCCTCAGTGTCACACCTCCTTAATCCATCACAATCTCCAGTACATAATTGTAACTGAACAATGGCGCAGAGAGTGCAATTCAACAAATAAATCACCCCACATAGACTCCGAAGCCTTGGTTTAAGAATATCTTCTCAGCTATAATCACATAAATAGTATCTAACATAAGTCGCTGCTAGGATGACTCAATCATCTGACACCTGCATGCGCGTTTCGCTCCTCAAAGCTTTGTCAGGAGGCAATGTCAGTGATAAAATGGGGGTATATGTAATGGGAGAACAGGATAATGTCATTGAATGTTGTGCGCTGATATTGCTGCGAATCCGCCATGATGTGCGGCCTCCTCGTTCGGTGCTTCCACGTCACCACGCCACGCAAGGATACGCAGCGCAATAACATGTGATGAAGCACGTCCCAGCTGAGGTCGCACAGCGCATGCCTTGGATCGCGCCCTAGCGCACACCTGTGACCAAGATCTTAAAGGGAAAAGGGTGCTGCATGGACATAAAGACAACAGATGCCATGAACTTCTAAGTATTAGCCCACAGTAAAATATATAAGATTTAGGGGCCTGTATTAGTCATATACTGATTGATAAAACCACAATATTCACCGAAACCATGAAATAGTTACATGTTGACTACGCTCACTAATAATATGGACCTACATGTATAATGTGGATACACCAATTTATAAATACCTAAACTAATGAAATCATTAAGTAAAAAAAAACATTTGTTGTAGTTCAGAGTATTCATCTCAAAAAGGGCAATATAAAAACATAATTGGTGGCACAATGGGAGGACCCGCCTCAGTGGATACTGTAGCCCCCTACCCCAGTACCTACAATGAATGTAATTACTCATATATAAAAAGTGTACAAATTCACAAAAATTGATTAAAATTGAACACCAATTATAGGAAAATCGATATGCACCTCCCCCACAATAACTGCTAATGTGCAGAATAGTGCAAAACCTAATATTACAAAATACAACAATTAATACGTAAAAAGTGTTGTGATTCAACAAGAGGGATGTAGTCAGAAAACCAGAATCCACAAAATGTGGAATGAGTACGTTCCTCAATTAAGTGACTCATGCCTAATAGTGAATTGGAAATATTACCAAATGAATAATACATTATAAAAAGTTATTTATTTGTACGTGCTGGGTTTGGGTTAAGTATAATTATCTTGCCTATAGAGAGAGGTTTTTGTAGGTTATTTATTGCTGCTTTTCGTCTGCGACATCCCAGATTCTCTCAGTTCAGTGCTTGAAGAAACTGCTAGATTATCAGACTTTCTTGAAAATGAGATGCCGTGTCAAAAAGCACTTTAGCGCTTATACCTACTATAATGTAATGAAGTAGTGTCTCCCTTTTTAGTCTGTGTTAGTCTACAGGCAGAATGCAGACTGCCATGTTACCTGGATGTTTCCTAAGGTGTTTTTATTTTTATTTTATTTTTTTACTCAGTTACTAAGATATGCAAAAAAAAATATTTTTTATGGGGAGAATTTAAAATAATCATTAATTATCTCACCGACCCACTGCCATCTCCCGCTACTCACCACTTCCTGGTCCCGGGCTCAACACACAGGAAGTGGCTTGGACTGCCCACACAGCCAGCCACTGGCTGAGGTAGGTCATTTACACAGCTTTTTACATGAAATTCCTGAATCAACTAGCTTAGACAGGAGGAGGATTGGGGACCTGACAAGTGCTCTAGGACTGACATAGGATAAAACATATTTACATTTATAACTCCATTAATGTCATATGACAAATTTACCCATGTGACAAAGTAGTCACTTGGTCATGCAGGGGTAGATTTAACCACATTCGTTCATGTCATGGCTATTTAAGGGATTGTCCAGACTACCATCTTCAGGATAGGTCTTCAGTATCAGTTCAAAAGGAGTTTGACTTCACCCCCACCCCCAATTGTGTTTGAAGGGGGTGCAGTGTAATTACTGATGTTTGTCCTATTCAAATGAATGGGAGAGGAAGTTGTAATTCCACTGCACCACCACAAGCTCGGCATCATGCACTGTAGCCCCTTCAAACAGCTGATCGGCGCGGGTGTCGGGAGTCGGACCCACAACCATCTGATACTGGTGATCTATTCTGAGGATAGGTTCTCAATATCTGAAGGCCAGACAGCTCCTTTAATACACAGTGGCAGGAAACTACAAGAAATTCTACACACTTTTCCAACAAAGGCTGTTTTTTCTATATCCCTGTTTGTACTCAATAGAAGGGAAGAAAAGTCTGTAAAAATTATTTTCATTAAGAAGGTATCCACAGGGGGAAATAGCTAGTAATGAGCGATTCTCTACTACATGCTCGTGGTCAAGGGTCTACAAAATCAACACAAGACAAGTAGTACTCAGTGGCAACGCGTGGCTTTCTGTAAAATGAGCGACAAAACTAAAAGTCTCATAGGGAGTCTCATAAATATCCTTTACAATTCTCTGCATGCCAAGTTATGTTTTGATTGTGATGTCGAACATTTCCCTAGTGGATTTCGTGTATGGTTTTCATCACTCTTTGAAAAATTTCGTAAATCTGCTATTTAAAATTATATCCATGGCACTGTAAAAGTCTTGTTTCTTGGGCTTCAATCTTGAATTCTAATCAACTTAAAATATAAAAATAAAAGAAAGGCTTGTAAGTGTTAGCTTTTTACATTACCTGCTCACAAAATTAACCACTGAAGTGTGAAATCTGCAACAAAAACCCGTGATATATATAGGGCATGCTTAAAATTAGCAAATCCACAGCATGCCCTCAAATCAGCACAGCAATTTTCATCAGGGGTGAATATTTTTTTTATAAATCCCCTCTCATTTCCATCGTGCTGTACCTTTGTGAGGTGCAGAATCTGCAGTGAAAACTGTTACGTCTGAACGTTTCCTATGCGTTTTGACCAATAGCGCAAATTTCCATCAGTCAGTTTTTAGTACCACAGGGGGTCTCATTCTATTGTTCTAATGGAGCAATAGGTTATGCCGTCCCATTCATTCTCTATGGGAGTGCTGGAGATAGCTGTTCTAGGGATCCGTGGGTGTCAGGACCCCCAGCGTTCAGATAGGAGATAGCTTATAAACTTGGCACGACCCATTTAAGGCTAAGGTTATATGCTCATGTTACACAAAGATCATATTGTCCAGTATGGAGTTTAATGCACGTTGTGTTCAGCTGGAATGCAAAGAATTCTTTTTGTGTGTCTAACTGCACCCACTTTTGCCACTTTATATCATGTGACCAAAAACAGGGGCTTAAAAGGGTTCTCCAGGACTGAAATGAATGGCCCATCCTTAAGATAGGTCTGCAATATCAAGTCTGCAAGCGTCCCTCTACCAGCACCCCCACTGATCAGGTGTAGCTCCAGAAACAGGGACTGGATGTACAAAGCGCAATACACTGTGTGGTGGACGGAGCCGATTCCTCCAGTGTTGCTCCATTCACTTGAATGTGACATGGCAGTAACCAACTCTGTTCACTGCTGTGCAGTTCTGGAGCAGAGCTAGTGCAGAACAGCTGATCGGTGGGGTAACAGGAGATGGGCCGATGCTGATCTGATATTGGGGATCTATGAAGATAGGCCATCAATATAAAAGTCCCGGAGAAGCCCTTTAAATGTACAACACAGAGGAGGTACTTCTTGATCTCCTCTTCAGCTAACCTTCTATGATAGAAGTTCTACCAGTGAATCATGGAAAAAAGCTGCCTTGTGAAACTGTATGGTAGAAAGGAAATTGACCCATTGAATAAAGGCCTCTCAGTCCCCATCTGTCAACTTCTGGACTATGGGGCTAACAGTAACCGCTGCAGCCAATGACGAGCCTCAGTGTTGATGTGTCTCCAAGCAGTATGTGACATGGGGCTTGTGGGACATGTCACCTATGAGGCCAGTCATTGATTGAAGCAGTATATGTGACCCCATCAATACAGAAGTTGATAGACAGGGACTGATGGGGAACATAATTGACTAAGGCTACTTTCACACCAGTGTTTTTGCTGGGTCCGTCATGGATCAGCAAAAACACTTCTGTTGTGTTAATACAACAGTCTGCATCCGTTATGAACGGATCCGGTTGTATTATCTTTAACATAGCCTAGACAGATCCGTCATGAACACTATTGAAAGTCAATGGGGGACGGATCAGTTTTCTATTGTGTCAGAGAACAGGGCTCCGTCCCCATTGACTGACGTCGTGAGTCATGACAGATCCATCTTGCTCTGCACCACATCGCGGACAGAAAAACACTGCTTGCAGCATTATTCTGTCCACAATGGGGACGCAACCAAACGAAACAGAATGCACTCTGGTGCACTCTGTTTCGTTAAGTTCAGTTTTGTCTCCATTGACAATGAATGGGGACAAAACGGAAGCGTTTTCCCCCTGCTAATGAGATCCTTAGAGAAATATGATGTCCATGGCAAGCTTAAAGGGATTTTCCATGACTAAGATATTTATTACCTAATTTCAGGCAGATGGGGAGAGGAGGGTGAGGGAGGGGTTCGACAACTGGGACCTCCTCTGATCAGCTGTTACTGGCAAGTGTGGTTCCATAAGTAAACAGTGTATAGAGCAGCAACGCTACAGCTCTGTAGATGGTGTAGTGGCCATTCATGGGTACCGCTAATGCTCCTATTCAAGTGAATGCAGTACCCCAGAACAGCCACTGTTTACTTCCTTCCGCTAACAGCAGACCGATGGGGGTGCCCGGAGTCATACCCTTATTTTAACCCTATAGACAGGTCTTTCATCAGCTGTATACTTCAGGAAGATTTCCAGATGAATACATCATCTAATGCTGCACCATATACATTTTTATGCCCTGGCTCTCTGTGTAGGAAAGTCAATACATACCTGAGGAAGACCGAAAGGATATTCTTTAGACCTCCATCTGGTGACTTAAGGATACCTATAGATATGCTTGACATATAGGCCAAAAACACCTCCTAGTGTATATATTAAATGTAGGGCTCTAAGAAAGTGTGCACAGAGCATTAAAGGGGTATTCCCATCTCAGAAATTGATGGAATATCACTAGGATATGCCATCAATGTCTGGAACCCACTCCTATCCTCAGAAGTCAAGGAGAGTGCACCATGCAAGTGTGGCCACCATCTATTTCTGACTAGTGAATGGAGAGGTGGCCATGCATGCATTATGCGCTTTCCATTCACCGCTATAGGACTTCTGAAAATAGCTAAACATGCTTGCTTGGCTATTTTCAGAAATGCCATAGCGGTGAATAGAGAATATGCAACACATGCGCGCTGTGCTCTTCTTCACTTCAGGGGCCCCTTTCTGGAGATAAGACTGGGCCAGAGGTTTCTGCACCTATCTGACACTGATGGCATATGCTAGCGATATACCATCCATGTCTGAGATGTAAAGTGGTTGTCTGACAGTTCTTAAAAATCTGCAGGGTAGCAGCCTAAATACTTAATTCACCTGCTAAACAGACAACTCTGCAGGCTGTGGATTAATACAGACATACTGTATAACCTATTTTACACACTGTTATGCTACTTGTCTGTTACATGTCATACCTGCCAGGGAGGATTCTGAATGCTCCAGCATGCTCAGGAGCCTGCAATTACGCTCTGGATATTCCTGCCGAAAATAAAGGACAGACAGGTGTCAGAATCTAGCAGGCAGACAGAGAGAACACTTGTTTACAGGGTAAACTATACAGAACAATATTACTAATGAAACAATTCTCCACAAAAAACAATGGAACTGAGTCAATCCCAGTACGTGACGAGAAAACCATCCAACGTGTTAAGGACGTTATCTTCACACACTTCCTGTTTGCTTTTGAATGGTTCATTTTCATAAAACATAGAACATCTGATCTACTGTATGTTCATAGGAAATGTGAAAATACCTGTGCATCAAATAAGTGCATATTATTTTGTGTACAATGAACCCGCTCACAGACCAAACAGTTTTTCCTCCACAGAGAGGCTACATGTTCCCACTGACAGAGTAGTAGTGCACTGCATGAAGCCCTGCTGCACCTCAGCTTGTGCGTCCAATCATTTAGAAAAATGATAATAGTTCAGGAATGTGCACAGAAATCCTTTTTTTAGTTAAACTAAGAAGCATAACTGGCCAATTGCAGTCCTCTGTCTAGTTACTATGAGAAAAAGAGTCCTGCTCTCCCTCCTAGGCTCCCATGTCCAATACAGGAACCAGCAGGACGCTCGATCTCCTAGTGCACAGACAGGGGCAGCACAAAGTACAGATCGTGGCAAGCCACTGCAGTTATTTCAAAGCAAAATCAGCAATGGAAGTTATTTAGAAAATGATAATTGCAGACATTCCTAGAACATAATAGTTTTTCCATACAACTGGGCACACACTTTAACACTTTCCTGGCACAGCGATTTTCCATTTCGTTTTTTACCCCCTGCATTCCCAGAGCCATAACTTTATTACTTTTCAGTTTACACACACATCAGGGCTTGATTTTTGTGGGACAAGTTGCACTTTCTAATGGCATCAATTTATATTGCATATGATGTAGTGGGAGATTCCAAATAGGATGGAATTAGAAAAAAAAAAAAAAAAAAGCACCAGTTTTATGGGTTTCAGTTTTTTACAGATTCCCTAAGCGGTAAAAGTGATCTGTTCCCTTCATTCTGTGGGTCAGTATGATTACACTGAAACCACATTTATATAGTTGTTCTCATTTTTAATACTGAAAAAAAAAAAAAAAAAAAAAAATAACGTATTTGTTGTGGCGCAATGTGTCGTTTTTATTGATACCATTTTGGAGTGTGTATGACTTTTTGACCACTTTTTATCGTAGGGGATAAATACATTTGCAATTTAATAGCGCAGGTGTTTAGGAATGCAGTGATGAATATGATCTTTATTTTTTATATTAATTATGGGGAAAGGTGGGGGATTTGAATACAGTGCTCGTTTTTCCATAGTCACGACCACCCTGCAATCCCTCAATGGTAGCCGTGCTTACACACTATAGGAAAAAGTGTCGGCCTCTCTGGTGTCTGGGACTATGGGAGTGCCCATACGCTGGTGCTTTTTCCTATAGTGTGCAAGCACGACCTGCGCTGCTGGATTGCAGGGTGGTCGTAACCATGGAAACGAGCAGAGGAAGCAATATGGATAATAACAATACATTAGTAAGAGCCTTGTAATAACTTTCTCTACATGATAAATGCCATTTGCTGAAGTGAGACAACCCCTTAAAATATATTACAATGCAGTGCTGCCATCTGCAAATAACTGAATCCTGGAATAATTATTGGGCACTCGTGTTAAAACGTCTTGTCTTTATTCATGACACTAATATCTAACTGCAAACAGTCTAATCAGGACTCAATATAAGAAAAAAACTTTCTTCACTCCAATCATAGTGTAACATGACGTAACATAACTCGTAAAGGTACATAAGGTCTGCAAGTAGAGAAATACCATCAAGGGGATCTTGTATTTAATTTCCAAATCCAATATCCCTCTCTGTTATGGACCTTATGTTCCCAATCCATATTCCACTTTCTCCACTCCTACTACTTTCAGTGTTTCTATACTACCAGCATGAAACTGTATAAAAGGTTGAGAAGCAGCAGAAACATTTCGGGTTCCTGGATTTAGGATATCCCATATATACTCTCCTATTCTCTTCCCTAATTGTCGCACCGTACTCTCTACATACTGCATTGCACACAATTGGCATTGTATAGAGTATATAATGTGTGTGTATGCACAGTTAATAAAGGATTGTCCCGTGCTGGTTGATATAATTGCGCCAGTTTTTATCACGTGTTTGCATAATGCAAGGCAGGCATTTCCGAATGCATTCCAGCCACATATTCATTCTTTGGTTTCTTTTTGGGAATATACTTGATGCGATCATGGTACCTATGGTCGGTGAACGCTTGGCCACATATCTCTACTCCTCTTTCCTCTGCATGACTGTATTGCAATTGGCTGTGGAGAAATTAACAAACTTACCTTGACGCTTCGGAGTCTCTGGCTCCCCTGGGTTTCTAGCATAGCAGTCTGCAAACAGTTGTCCACATGGGCCTGATAGTCTTTCAGTGGCACCAGTAATTTACAAAGATAACATTTCTCACACCTGTATAACACAAAGAAGCATAGAAGAATTCATAGGGTTGCATACAGGTCCACGTTAAATGTAACCTCCATCTACCACCACTTGGGTATATTCAATCAAACACAGCAGTTACGGTCAAAACCGTATTTGAAAAAGCGCTTCTGTTGCGGTGCATGGGTGCAATAACTGGTTCCCACAGATGAACCATGTAACTAAACGTGTTTAATACAATAAAACATAAATGCAATGTACCCCTTTGGAGGTATTTTTTATGATTGCATTTTTACTCATTTTGGCTGCAAACCATTTTTTTCAATTGGTTTCTATAAAAAATGCTCATCCATTTCTGAGATTAAAGGGTTAAAAATCAGTCTGTTTGCAAGCTGTCACAGTTTGTTTTCTTTGAATCCTGTCATCTGATGGCTCATGTGTAGCTCTTATATCCTGACCTCATAAAACACTTATTTAAGCCTTATTCTTATCAGTTTGATAACAATTGAGCTATAATGAGTGTTTATGAGGTCAGGAGATCAGAGATGAGAGCTACACATGAGCCATCAGATTAAGGGGTTAAAAGAAAACAAACTGTGACAGACTAATTTTTAACCCTTGTATCTCAACAACGGCTGAGCATTTTTAATAAAGACCAATTGAAAAATGATTTTTAGCCCAAAATGAGTAAAATGCAAACATGCCCCAAAAGTGTCCATAGCCTTTAAAACACACTAATTATAAACACAGTGCAACTATAAAGGGCAACGAATTGGCTTCTCTATATAACTTGAGTCTACAGACATCCTGTCCACACATAACACTCAGTGTCAGCGTTGGCAACAAACTACAGAACTACAGCCACCATTAGAATTGCCTTCAATACAACTTACATTATGTAACTATCTAATGGACAGGCAATAAAAAAAATTGTGGGAGTGCTTTAAAGGGGTTATCTGGCAAAAAAAAAAAATTCCCAGATGCCCGCAGCATGCCTCTCCTTGGGAAAGAATCATATACTCCTTACCCGTACATACCTACAACCTGCTACTCCATTCCCACATGTCCATCTTACAGTCCACAAATGTTTACTTCCTCCTCTGCATTATCACTTGCTCTACTGAAGCCAACCACTGGCTTCAGCAGTGACGTGTCTCTTGTGGACTTGTCACTGCTAAAGTAAGTCATTGGCTGCAGCAGAGCAAGTGACAATGCAGGGGAGAAAGTAAACAATTGCGGACTGTAAGATGGACCCTCAGGTGACAGAGTGCTGGAACGTAAAAGCAGGGAGCAGGTAAGTATGATTCTTTCCTAGGGATGGTAGGCTGTGGGCATCTGGGAAAAATAATTTGCTGCCAAACAACCCCTTTAACCCCTTCTACAGTTTTCACACTCCTGACCAGGCCATTTTTTTGCAAATCTGACATGTGTCACTTTATGTGGTAATAACTTTGGAACACTTTTATTTATCCAAGCCATTCTGAGATTGTTTACTCATGCCATAATGTACTTCATGATGATCATAAGTTTGAGTCAATATATTTCACCTTTATTTGTGAAAAAATCTCAAATTTACCCAAAATTTTGAAAAATTAGCAATTTTCAAAATTTCTATTTCTTTGCTTTTAAAAGAAAAAATGATATCTCATAAAATATTTTATTACTTAACAGTCCCCATATGTCTACTTTATGTTGGCATCATTTTGTAAATGTCACTTTAATTTTTTAGGATGTTAGATGGCTTAGAATTTTAGAAGAAATTCTTAAAAATTTTTAAGAAAATTTCCAAAACCCACTTTTTAAGGGCTAGTTCAGGCCTGAAGTCACTTTGTGGGGCTTACATAGTGGAAAGCCCCCATAAATGGCCCCATTGTAGAAACTACACCCCTCAAGTTACTCAAAACTGATATTACAAACTTTGTTAACCGTTTAGGTTTGGTTCCACCAGAATTAAAGGAAAACGGAGATGAAAGTTGTTCTGCGGTTTACAGAAACACATGTGGTCGTAAACTGATGTACAGGCACACGGCAGGGCGCAGAAGAAAAGGAGCGCCATATGGTTTTTGGAAGGCAGATTTTGCTGGACTGGTTTTTAGATGCCATGTCCCATTTGAAGCCCCCCTGATGTACCCTTTTGGAAACAAGGGGATAAGGTGCCAGGTTTATTGTTACTATTTTGGGGTACATATGACTTTTAATTTAATTTAATATATTATGTTTTTGTGAGGCAAGGTAACCAAAAAATTGTTGTTTTGGCAGCGTTTTTTTTTTTTTTTTTTTTACAACACTCATCTGACAGGGTAGATCATGTGCTATTTTTATAGAGCAGGTTGTTACGGACGCAATGATATCAAATATGTCTACTTTCTTTGTTTGCTTCAGTTTTACATAATAAAGCATTTTTGAAAAAATTATGTTTTTGTGTCTCCATTTTCTGAACGCCATATTATTATTTATTTTTCTGCCGATCATCTTGTGCAGGAGCTAATTTTTTGCAGGAGGAGTTGATGTTTTTATTGGTACCATTTTTGGGAACATATGATTTTTTTGATCTTTCATTATTACACTTTATGGAGCAAGGTTACAAAAAATTGGTTGTTTTGGCAGTTTTTATTAATTTATTTTTACAGCATTCACATGAGGGGTTAGGTCATGTGACATTTTTATAGAGCAGATCATTACGGACTTGGCAATACTTAATATGTATACTTTTTCTTATTTATTTAAGTTTCACACAATAATAGCATTTTTGAAACAAAAAGAAAATTATGTTTTAGTGTCCCCATAGTCAGAGAGCCATATCTTTTTTTATTATTTGACTGATTGTCTTAGGTATGGTCTCATTTTTTGTGGGATGAGGGGACGGTTTGATTGGTACTATTTTGGGGGCATACGCCTTTTTTGATCGCTTGGTGTTGCAATTTTTGCAATGTGGGGTGAGGGGTTGAGTCATGTGATATTTTTATAGAGCTGGTTGTTACGGACGCGGCGAAAACTAATCTGTATACTTTTTTAATTGATTTCACTTTAACACAATAATATAATTTTTTAAATGTCTCCATGTTCTGAGTGCTATATTTTTTTTTTGCAATTTTCTTATGTAGGGGCAAATTTTTTGCAGGATGAGGTGACTGTTTTATTGGTACCATTTTGTGGGACATACACCTTTTTGATCACTTGGTGTTGCACTTTTTGTGATGTAAGGTGACAAAACTGGCTTTTTTGGGACACAGATTAAAAAATTTTTTATGGTGTTTATCGGACAGCTTCTCCAGCTACGGTGTGCATCGCACAGGAAATTTTTAAAAATATTTTATCAGTTCAGACATTTTTTTGGATGCAGTGATATCTAAAACGTTTAGTTTCTATTGTTTATATATTTTAATATGGAAAATTGGGAAAGGGGATGATTTTAACTTTGAATATTTGTGAGTTGTTTTTTTTTTTTTTTTACTTTTTTCACTTTGACCCCTTGTCCTCCTAGGGTGAATGGGATTTTGATGGGCTCTCTGCTGAGCTGTGACTCATGCACAGCTTAGCAAGGGTTTACTGACAGGCCTGGGAAGCTTCATCAGGGCCCAGGCTGTTGTGGTAACTGATTGGAACCCCACAATTTCATTGCAGGTGCTCCGTTTGGAAGGCAGAGGGAGCCACATCCCTCTGCCTTACCTCACAGGGTTAAATGACAGGGTTTGCAGCACATGGAGCGAGCTCACCACGGCAGCCCACTCAATACAATTGCGGGTGCACAATGCATAATATACGGCATTATGCATTAAAGGGATTAAGGTAAAACATAGAAAACGTTAGTTCTATAGAGCTGTGTGTCATTTTCCAGACAAGATTATATTAAAAGCGTTACTCCTGGCATACCATCTCATCTAAATGCAGAAAGAAGAAGAATTACCTTATAAAATAGAAGGGCATTTTCATCAGGCATAGAAAAGGTTTCTCTAGAGCATTAGGACCACACCTATCCAGCAATGCAATGGTTTAATATTACAAAGACAGGTTTGATAAATTACCAGTTCACAGAGGCCAATGTAGAATTGAAAGCTGTAGGGCTATAAGTGCTGCTCACAGAATACTCCACTCGGAACACAACAGAGCTGCTTAACCTGTAGTGTGTCACGGACAATGACAAAATGTGAAGTATGGCGCGTACTGTTGCACAATGGGCTTTGTCCTGTTTGTTAAACCAGCATAAATAGCATGCATGGTGGATAAAATAATGGCTTTTTATGCTTAAGGCTTTGTTTAACAGATTGAATACAAATTCATACATTCCATGGCTTGCGCTAAATACTTAAAGGGAATATGTGATCAAATTTTTCTGTTACCCTCCTAACAGTTACAATAAAATTAGAAAAACCCTCTGGAAAATGTCACCTTTTTAATAGGGACCAATGGTACAGTGCACAACGCCATGGCACACCCACCGTGTGTGTACTGGTAATAGAATATAGAGATAATCGGGGGGCACTCAGATATCTGATAACTATATGTTTTAACAAAATATAAATGGGTATATTTATATATTTGTAAATATAAAACACAAATGCATAAAATCAATTACTACAAAAAAAAAAAAAAAAAATGAATATAAAAATGGAAATAGAATAGACAATAGTCCTCTAATCCGATAGTAAGAATAATATATATATATACAAACCAGATTCCAAAAAAGTTGGGACACTATACAAATCGTGAATAAAAACTGAATGCAATGATGTGGAGGTGCCAACTTCTAATATTTTATTCAGAATAGAACATAAATCACGGAACAAAAGTTTAAACTGAGAAAATTTACCATTTTAAGGGAAAAATATGTTGAATCAGAATTTCATGGTGTCAACAAATGCCCAAAAAGTTGGGACAAGGCCATTTTCACCACTGTGTGGCATCTCCCCTTCTTCTTACAACACTCAACAGACGTCTGGGGACCGAGGAGACCAGTTTCTCAAGTTTAGAAATAGGAATGCTCTCCCATTCTTGTCTAATACAGGCCTCTAACTGTTCAATCGTCTTGGGCCTTCTTTGTTGCACCTTCCTCTTTATGATGCGCCAAATGTTCTCTATAGGTGAAAGATCTGGACTGCAGACTGGCCATTTCAGTACCCGGATCCTTCTCCTACGCAGCCATGATGTTGTGATTGATGCAGAATGTGGTCTGGCATTATCTTGTTGAAAAATGCAGGGTCTTCCCTGAAAGAGATGACGTCTGGATGGGAGCATATGTTGTTCTAGAACCTGAATATATTTTTCTGCATTGATGGTGCCTTTCCAGACATGCAAGCTGCCCATGCCACACGCACTCATGCAACCCCATACCATCAGAGATGCAGGCTTCTGAACTGAGCGTTGATAACAACTTGGGTTGTCCTTGTCCTCTTTGGTCCGGATGACATGGCGTCCCAGATTTCCAAAAAGAACTTCGAATCGTGACTCGTCTGACCACAGAACAGTCTTCCATTTTGCCACACTCCATTTTAAATGATCACTGGCCCAGTGAAAACGCCTGAGCTTGTGGATCTTGCTTAGAAATGGTTTCTTCTTTGCACTATAGAGTTTCAGCTGGCAACGGCGGATGGCACGGTGGATTGTGTTCACTGACAATGGTTTCTGGAAGTATTCCTGAGCCCATTCTGTGATTTCCTTTACAGTAGCATTCCTGTTTGTGGTGCAGTGTCGTTTAAGGGGCCGGAGATCACGGGCATCCAGTATGGTTTTACGGCCTTGACCCTTACGCACAGAGATTGTTCCAGATTCTCAGAATCTTCGGATGATGTTATGCACAGTTGATGATGATAGATGCAAAGTCTTTGCAATTTTTCCCTGGGTAACACCTTTCTGATATTGCTCCACTATCTTTCTGCGCAACATTGTGGGAATTGGTGATCCTCTACACATCTTGGCTTCTGAGAGACACTGCCACTCTGAGAAGCACTTTTTATACCCAATCATGTTGCCAATTGACCTAATTAGTGTTAATTGGTCTTCCAGCTCTTCATTATGCTCAAATTTACTTTTTCCAGCCTCTTATTGCTACTTGTTCCAACTTTTTGGGGATTTGTTGACACCGTGAAAATTTGAATCAACGTATTTTTCCTTTAAAATGATACATTTACTCGGATTAAACGTTTGATCTGTCATCTACGTTCTATTACAAATAAAATATTGACATTTGCCATCTCCACATCATTGCATTCAGTTTTTATTCACAATTTGTTTAATGTCCCAACTTTTTGGGAATCCGGTTTGTATAGATATATATATATATATATATATATGTTCACACAGAGTTCTTATAATCAGTATTGGATCTTAATAGGTATATTGTTGTTATAATCAGTTGTATTTGCCTGATGGTCGGCACAAACTATCTGTATGTTTGCTTGATAATAGCAAATAATATTGACTTGATTATAACAAACATAGCCGCAGGGCACTACTTTACCAATCCTGCAGATGATGGCGTCTTTCTGGATTGTCTGTGTGCCAGTCACACTTGATCATAGGTAAGTAAATTCACTGATGTGGCTTCTTATATATTTAGGCTATAGTTGACTTTTATGTCAAAGCTGACACTTTGGGACTGCAACTTAGTTGCTAGTTGCAATCCGCCTTAGGGCTCTTTCACACTTGCGTTCTTTTCTTCCGGCATAGAGTTCCGTCGTCGGGTCTCTATGCCGGAAGAATCCTGATCAGTTTTATCCTAATGCATTCTGAATGGAGAGAAATCCGTTCAGGATGCATCAGGATTAGAGTTGAGCGAACACCTGGATGTTCGGGTTCGAGAAGTTCGGCCGAACATCCCGGAAATGTTCGGGTTCGGGATCCGAACCCGATCCGAACTTCGTCCCGAACCCGAACCCCATTGAAGTCAATGGGGACCCGAACTTTTCGGCACTAAAAAGGCTGTAAAACAGCCCAGGAAAGAGCTAGAGGGCTGCAAAAGGCAGCAACATGTAGGTAAATCCCCTGCAAACAAATGTGGATAGGGAAATGAATAAAAATAAAAATTAAATAAATAAAAATTAACCAAAATCAATTGGAGAGAGGTTCCATAGCAGAGAATCTGGCTTCCCGTCACCCACCACTGGAACAGTCCATTCTCAGATATTTAGGCCCCGGCACCCAGGCAGAGGAGAGAGGTCCCGTAACAGAGAATCTGTCTTCATGTCAGCAGAGAATTAGTCTGCATGTCATAGCAGAGAATGAGGCTTCACGTCAGCCACCACTGCAACAGTCCATTGGCATATATTTAGGCCCAGCACCCAGGCAGAGGAGAGAGGTCCCGTAACAGACAATCTGGCTTCATGTCAGCAGAGAATCAGTCTGCATGTCATAGCAGAGAATCAGGCTTCACGTCACCCACCACTGCAACAGTCCATTGTCATAAATTTAGGCCCAGCACTAGTGTTGAGCGGCATGTCCCATATTCGAATTCGCGAAATTTTGTGAATATTCGAAAGAATATTCGTAAAATATTCGCGATTATTCAAATTCGTTATTATTTCGCATATGCGATAATTCGAATTTTCGCATCGCATAATACATATGCTATGCAAAATTCACATGTGCGCTAATGAAATCGCCTTACGAAGATTCGCAACTCAATTCAATCACTAATGTATGAATGCAATGCCCTTTGCCTCTGTTCTGGGACAAGTGTAGATATTCGCATGTGCGCTAATAAAATCGCCTTACGAAGATTCGCACCTCAATCACTTTCTAGGGAATGTGAGACTTTTGGGAATCAATCGAGATACAGTGGGGGGTGATGACAGTAGTTGACAGAGTACAGATCAATGTAATCTGTAAGGTGGAAAGTAAAATAAAAAATACGAATTTTCGTTAATCAAATTTTACGAAGTTCTACGTATTCGCGAATATGGTGCTATACTATATGAATGCACAGGCCTTTGCCTCTCTGTTCTGGGGACAAGTGTAGATATTTGCATTTGCGTTAATAAAATCGCCTTACGAAGATTCGCAGCTCAATTCAATCACTAATGTATGAATGCAAAGCCCTTTGCCTCTGTTCTGGGACAAGTGTAGATATTCGCATGTGCGCTAATAAAATCGCCTTACGAAGATTCGCAACTCAATCACTTTCTAGGGAATGTGAGACTTTTGGGAATCAATCGAGATACAGTGGGGGGTGATGACAGTAGTTGACAGAGTACAGATCAATGTAATCTGTAAGGTGGAAAGTAAAATAAAAAATACGAATATTCGTAAATCGAATTTTACGAAGTTCTACGTATTCGCGAATATGGTGCTATACTATATGAATGCACAGGCCTTTGCCTCTCTGTTCTGGGGACAAGTGTAGATATTTGCATTTGCGTTAATAAAATCGCCTTACGAAGATTCGCAGCTCAATTCAATCACTAATGTATGAATGCAAAGCCCTTTGCCTCTGTTCTGGGACAAGTGTAGATATTCGCATGTGCGCTAATAAAATCGCCTTACGAAGATTCGCAACTCAATTCACTAATGTATGAATGCAAAGCCCTTTGCCTCTGTTCTGGGACGTGCCGATATTCGCATGTGCGCTAATAAAATCGCCTTACGAAGATTCGCAACTCAATTCACTAATGTATGAATGCAAAGCCCTTTGCCTCTGTTCTGGGACGTGCCGATATTCGCATGTGCGCTAATAAAATCGCCTTACGAAGATTCGCAACTCAATTCACTAATGTATGAATGCAAAGCCCTTTGCCTCTGTTCTGGGACGTGCCGATATTCGCATGTGCGCTAATAAAATCGCCTTACGAAGATTCGCAACTCAATTCACTAATGTATGAATGCAAAGCCCTTTGCCTCTGTTCTGGGACAAGTGTAGATATTCGCATGTGCGCTAATAAAATCGCCTTACGAAGATTCGCAACTCAATCACTTTCTAGGGAATGTGAGACTTTTGGGAATCAATCGAGATACAGTGGGGGGTGATGACAGTAGTTGACAGAGTACAGATCAATGTAATCTGTAAGGTGGAAAGTAAAATAAAAAATACGAATATTCGTAAATCGAATTTTACGAAGTTCTACGTATTCGCGAATATGGTGCTATACTATATGAATGCACAGGCCTTTGCCTCTCTGTTCTGGGACAAGTGTAGATATTCGCATGTGCGCTAATAAAATCGCCTTACGAAGATTCGCAACTCAATTCACTAATGTATGAATGCAAAGCCCTTTGCCTCTGTTCTGGGACGTGCCGATATTCGCATGTGCGCTAATAAAATCGCCTTACGAAGATTCGCAACTCAATTCACTAATGTATGAATGCAAAGCCCTGTGCCTCTGTTCTGGGACGTGCCGATATTCGCATGTGCGCTAATAAAATCGCCTTACGAAGATTCGCAACTCAATTCACTAATGTATGAATGCAAAGCCCTTTGCCTCTGTTCTGGGACGTGCCGATATTCGCATGTGCGCTAATAAAATCGCCTTACGAAGATTCGCGCCTCAATCACTTTCTAGGCAATGTGAGTAAGATCTGAGCTGTTGGACCTTTGGGAAACAATCAATTATATGTGTACTGTAATTTTGTGGGGGGGGGAAAAAACAAAAAACGAATATTCGTTTTTACGAATATATAGCACTATATTCGAAATATTCGCGAAATCGCGAAGTTGCGATATTCGCGAAAAAAATTTGCTTTTCGAATATTCGCGCTCAACACTACCCAGCACCCAGGCAGAGGAGAGAGGTCCCGTAACAGACAATCTGGCTTCATGTCAGCAGAGAATCAGTCTGCATGTCATAGCAGAGAATGAGGCTTCACGTCAGCCACCACTGCAACAGTCCATTGGCATATATTTAGGCCCAGCACCCAGGCAGAGGAGAGAGGTCCCGTAACAGACAATCTGGCTTCATGTCAGCAGAGAATCAGTCTTCATATCATAGCAGAGAATCAGGCTTCACGTCACCCACCACTGTAAGAGTCCATTTTCATAAATTTAGGCCCAGCACACAGGCAGAGGAGAGAGGTCCCGTAACAGAGGATCTGGCTTCATGTCAGCAGAGAATCAGTCTGCATGTCATAGCAGAGAATCAGGCTTCACATCACCCAACATTGGAACAGTCCATTGGCATATATTTAGGCCCCGGCACCCAGACAGAGGAGAGGTTCATTCAACTTTGGGTAGCCTCGCAATATAATGGTAAAATGAAAATAAAAATAGGATTGAATGAGGAAGTGCCCTGGAGTCCAATAATATATGGTTAAGGGGAGGTAGTTAATGTCTAATCTGGACAAGGGACGGACAGATCCTGTGGGATCCATGCCTGGTTCATTTTTATGAACGTCAGCTTGTCCACATTGGCTGTAGACAGGCGGCTGCGTTTGAGGCCTAGTATTTAGGCGCTGGGTGACCGGTATGGATTTAGTGACAGAATTAGACTTGGAAATGCACAGTAGCGTGTGTGTGAAGTTATTCTGAATGACCCTATGTGCACCTTGAATATTATATACCCTTTTAGGGATAGATTTCAAATAGCTCTGATATAGCAGAAACCACTAAATTATGAAATTGCTAAATTGGGAATTGTATTTCAACCCAGAACAAGAAATGTGCTTGAACGGACACTAAATAACTCGCCCAGCTACAGCACTAACGACAGATTTAGCTGGATATGAATTTGAGGCCTAGTATTTAGGCGCTGGGTGACAGGTATGGGTTTAGTAACAGAATTAGACTTGGAAATACACAGTAGCGGGTGTGTGTGAAGTTATTCTGAATGACCCAATGTGCACCTTGAATATTATATACCCTTTTAGGGATAGATTTCAAATAGCTCTGATATAGCAGAAACCACTAAATTATGAAATTGCTAAATTGGGAATTGTATTTCAACCCAGAACAAAAAATGTGCTTTGACGGACACTAAATAACTTTCCCAGCCACAACAGGACAGCGTTAACGAGAGATTTAGCAGGATATAAATTTGAGGCCTAGTATTTAGGCGCTGGGTGACCGGTATGGATTTAGTGACAGAATTAGACTTGGAAATGCACAGAAGCGTGTGTGTGTGAAGTTATTCTGAATGACCCAATGTGCACCTTGAATATTATATACCCTTTTAGGGATAGATTTCAAATAGCTCTGATATAGCAGAAACCACTAAATTATGAAATTGCTAAATTGGGAATTGTACTTCAACCCAGAACAAAAAATGTGCTTTGACGGACACTAAATATCTTGCCCAGCAACAACAGTACAGCGGTGGGTAACGAGAGATTTAGAGGGAATTAAATTTGAGGCCTAGTATTTAGGCGCTGGGTCACCGGTATGGATTTAGTGACAGAATTAGACTTGGAAATACACAGTAGCGGGTGTGTGTGAAGTTATTCTGAATGACCCTATGTGCACCTTCAATATTATATACCCTTTTAGGGATAGATTTCAAATAGCTCTGATATAGCAGAAACCACTAAATTATGAAATTGCTAAATTGGGAATTGTACTTCAACCCAGAACAAAAAATGTGCTTTGACGGACACTAAATATCTTGCCCAGCAACAACAGTACAGCGGTGGGTAACGAGAGATTTAGAGGGAATTAAATTTGAGGCCTAGTATTTAGGCGCTGGGTCACCGGTATGGATTTAGTGACAGAATTAGACTTGGAAATGCACAGAAGCGTGTGTGTGAAGTTATTCTGAATGACCCAATGTGCACCTTCAATATTATATACCCTTTTTGGGATAGATTTCAAATAGCTCTGATATAGCAGGAACCACTAAATTATGAAATTGCTAAATTGGGAATTGTACTTCAACCCAGAACAAAAAATGTGCTTTGACGGGCACTAAATAACTTTCCCAGCTACAACAGGACAACGGTAACGAGAGATTTAGAGGGATTTAAATTTGAGGCCTAGTATTTAGGCGCTGGGTGACAGGTATGGGTTTAGTGACAGAATTAGACTTGGAAATACACAGTAGCGGGTGTGTGTGAAGTTATTCTGAATGACCCTATGTGCACCTTCAATATTATATACCCTTTTAGGGATAGATTTCAAATAGCTCTGATATAGCAGAAACCACTAAATTATGAAATTGCTAAATTGGGAATTGTACTTCAACCCAGAACAAAAAATGTGCTTTGACGGACACTAAATATCTTGCCCAGCAACAACAGTACACCGGTGGGTAACGAGAGATTTAGAGGGAATTAAATTTGAGGCCTAGTATTTAGGCGCTGGGTGACAGGTATGGGTTTAGTGACAGAATTAGACTTGGAAATACACAGTAGCGGGTGTGTGTGAAGTTATTCTGAATGACCCTATGTGCACCTTCAATATTATATACCCTTTTTGGGATAGATTTCAAATAGCTCTGATATAGCAGAAACCACTAAATTATGAAATTGCTAAATTGGGAATTGTACTTCAACCCAGAACAAAAAATGTGCTTTGACGGACACTAAATATCTTGCCCAGCAACAACAGTACAGCGGTGGGTAACGAGAGATTTAGAGGGAATTAAATTTGAGGCCTAGTATTTAGGCGCTGGGTCACCGGTATGGATTTAGTGACAGAATTAGACTTGGAAATACACAGTAGCGGGTGTGTGTGAAGTTACTCTGAATGACCCTATGTGCACCTTCAATATTATATACCCTTTTTGGGATAGATTTCAAAGAGCTCTGATATAGCAGGAACCACTAAATTATGAAATTGCTAAATTGGGAATTGTATTTCAACCCAGAACAAGAAATGTGCTTGAACGGACACTAAATAACTCGCCCAGCTACAGCACTAGGGACAGATTTAGCTGGATATAAATTTGAGGCCTAGTATTTAGGCGCTGGGTGACCGGTATGGATTTAGTGACAGAATTAGACTGGGATATGGCCAAAAAATGAACAGACTATTGCTGGTTAAATGCACTTGGTGTGACAGCTTCACCCTGATGTAGGCTTTAGCCAAAAAACAACCACACCATTGAGGGTTAAATGCACTTGGTGACAGGCGCAGCTTGCCCCTGATTTTGTATATGGCCAAAAAATGAACAGACTATTGCTGGTTAAATGCACTTGGTGTGACAGCTTCACCCTGATGTAGGCTTTAGCCAAAAAACAACCACACCATTGAGGGTTAAATGCACTTGGTGACAGGCGCAGCTTGCCCCTGATTTTGTATATGGCCAAAAAATGAACAGACTATTGCTGGTTAAATGCACTTGGTGTGACAGCTTCACCCTGATGTAGGCTTTAGCCAAAAAACAACCACACCATTGAGGGTTAAATGCACTTGGTGACAGGCGCAGCTTGCCCCTGATTTTGTATATGGCCAAAAAATGAACAGACTATTGCTGGTTAAATGCACTTGGTGTGACAGCTTCACCCTGATGTAGGCTTTAGCCAAAAAACAACCACACCATTGAGGGTTAAATGCACTTGGTCGCAGCTTGTGCTGGCGCACCACAAGACACAAAATGGCCGCCGATCACCCCAGAAAAATGAGACTGACAAACGGTCTGTGCAGCCTAAAAACAGTGAGCAATTGAGGATCAGCAGCTCAATGATCCACAGCTGCAGATCGATCAGTTAATCAAGTCCTTTGGAGGAGTTAATCTGCCTAATCTCGCCCTACTGTCGCAGCCGCAACCTCTCCCTACGCTAATCAGAGCAGAGTGACGGGCGGCGCTATGTGACTCCAGCTTAAATAGAGGCTGGGTCACATGGTGCTCTGGCCAATCACAGCCATGCCAATAGTAGGCATGGCTGTGATGGCCTCTTGGGGCAAGTAGTATGACGCTTGTTGATTGGCTGCTTTGCAGCCTTTCAAAAAGCGCCAAGAAAGCGTCACAAAAGCGCCAAGAAAGCGACGAACACCGAACCCGAACCCGGACTTTTACGAAAATGTCCGGGTTCGGGTCCGTGTCACGGACACCCCAAAATTCGGTACGAACCCGAACTATACAGTTCGAGTTCGCTCATCCCTAATCAGGATGTCTTCAATTCCGGACCGGAACGTTTTTTGGCCGGAGAAAATACCGCAGCATGCTGCGCTTTTTGCTCCATCCAAAAATCCTGAAGACTTGCCGCAAGGCCGGATCGGGAATGAATGCCCATTGAAAGGCATTAATCTGGATCCGGCCTTAAGCAAAACATTGTTTCGGCGCATTGCCGGATCCGACGTTTAGCTTTTTCTGAATGGTTACCATGGCTGCCGGGACGCTAAAGTGTAGTGGGGAGCGGGGAAGCAGTATACTTACCATCCGTGCGGCTCCCGGGGCGCTTCAGTGAGACGTTAGGGCGCCCCACGCGCATGGATGACGTGATCGCATGGGGCGCTCTGACGTAATTCTGGAGCGCCCCGGGAGCCGCACGGACGGCAAGTATACTGCTCCCCCGCTCCCCACTACTACTATGGCAACTTTAATAGCGTCCTGGCTGCCATAGTAACACTGAACACATTTTGATGACGGATCCGTCTTCAAATGCTTTAAGTTCACTTGCGTTTTTCCGGATCCGGCGTGTAATTCCGGCAAATGGAGTACACAACGGATCCAGACAACGCAAGTGTGAAAGAGCCCTTAGCGATGTATGCGCTGACTCACTCTGTGGCGTCCCACGTGGTCATGGAGTGCTGTGCTCAATCTCCGCCGATAGCGGGATGTGAACAGTTTACAAGATCTCCGAACCTTCGCAATAGTTACAGTATCCAGAAGGTGTATGCGATGTCTATTCACTGCAGATAACAGACACGTTTCAGTACACGCTGTGACCACGTGGGACGCCACAGATTGAGTCAGCGCATATATTGCTAAGGGTACTTTAACACTGGCGTTGTGAGCATCCGGCAGGCAGTTCTGTCGCCGGAACTGCTTGGCGGATCCAAAAATCCGTATGCAAACGGATACCATTTGTAGACGGATCCGTCTGATAAATGCATTAAAATACCGGATCCGTCTCTCCGGTGTCATCTGGAAAAACTGATCCGGAATTTATTTTCATATTTTTAAAGGTCTGTGCATGCCGGATCCGTCATTGCGGCAATTTTAATGCCGGATCCGGCACTAATACATTTCAATGGATTCCAGCAAGTGTTCTGGAATTTTGGACTGAGAAAATACCGCAGCATGCTGCAGTATTTTCTCCGGCCAAATACTGTAAGAGGGACTGAACTGATGCATCCTGAATGTATTGCTCTCCATTCAGAATGCATTAGGATTAAACTGATCAGTTTTTTCCAGTATTGAGCCCCTAGGATGGAGCTCAATACAAGAAAGGAATAACGCTAGTGTGAAAGTACCCTTAGGCGCATTGCAACTAGCAACTAAGTTGCAGTCCCGAGGGGAGGTGTCAGGTTTGACATGAAAGTCAAGTATATTCTAAATATAAGAAGCCACATCAGTGAATTTACTTACCTATGATCAATTGACTGGCACACGGACAATCCAGAAAGACGCCATCATCTGCAGGATTGGTAAAGTAGTGCCCTG
Source organism: Bufo gargarizans (assembly GCF_014858855.1). Lineage (NCBI taxonomy): Eukaryota > Metazoa > Chordata > Amphibia > Anura > Bufonidae > Bufo > Bufo gargarizans. The sequence continues at coordinate 350,215,161 of NC_058081.1, forward strand.
CGGCTATGTGTGTTATTATCAAGTAAATATTATTTGCTAATATCAAGGAAACATACAGATACTTTGTGCCAAGCATCAAATCGGGAATTAATTACTGTGCATATAGAGATTACTGTTGATAAAAGAATTCTTGACAGTGCACCTACTGATCCTAATTGATCATAATATACTGCGTCTATTTATATGCCAGACAAATACAACTGATTATAACAATATACCTAATAAGATACAAACTGATTATAAGAACTGTGTGTGGACATATATATATTGTTCTTACCATCGGATTATAGGACTATTGTCTATTCTATTTTATTTTTTTTTCACAATTTTTTAAGTTGATCAACTAACATTTTTGGACATTTTTAGGGATTTATATGATTAATAGATTTTATGCATTTGTGTTTTATATTTACAAATATATAATTAAATATACTCGTTTATATTGTGTTCACTCATACATTTATCATATATCTGAGTTCCCCCCAATTATCTTAATATTCTATTATGTCTGAAGTAAATAAATATTGTTGGGACACAATTCAATTTTTAACTCCTTAGTGAAATAACTGATTTTGGCCTTAAAGACGGTGACATATTCCCCCTCTGTGTTTAACATTACTTTGTTGAATTTTTTTATGGCGATTACTGTGTGGTATTAATAACATGATAACTTTATTCTGTGGGTTAGTACACGTATGACAATACCATATTTATACAGGTCCTTCTAAAAAAAATTGCATATTGTGATAGAGTTCATAATTTTCTGTAATGTACTGATAAACATTAGACTTTCATATATTTTAGATTCATTACACACAACTGAAGTAGTTCAAGCCTTTTATTGTTTTAATATTGATGATTTTGGCATACAGCTCATGAAAACCCAAAATTCCTATCTAAAAAAATTTGCATATCATGAAAAGGTTCTCTAAACGAGCTATTAACCTAATCATCTGAATCAACTAATTAACTCTAACACCTGCAAAAGATTCCTGAGGCTTTTAAAAACTCCCAGCCTGGTTCATTACTCAAAACCGCAATCATGGGTAAGACTGCCGACCTGACTGCTGTCCAGAAGGCCATCATTGACACCCTCAAGCAAGAGGGTAAGACACAGAAAGAAATTTCTGAACGAATAGGCTGTTCCCAGAGTGCTGTATCAAGGCACCTCAGTGAGAAGTCTGTGGGAAGGAAAAAGTGTGGCAGAAAACGCTGCACAACGAGAAGAGGTGACCGGACCCTGAGGAAGATTGTGGAGAAGGACCGATTCCAGACCTTGGGGGACCTGCGGAAGCAGTGGACTGAGTCTGGAGTAGAAACATCCAGAGCCACCGTGTACAGGCGTGTGCAGGAAATGGGCTACAGGTGCCGCATTCCCCAGGTCAAGCCACTTTTGAACCAGAAACAGCGGCAGAAGCGCCTGAACTGGGCTACAGAGAAGCAGCACTGGACTGTTGCTCAGTGGTCCAAAGTACTTTTTTCGGATGAAAGCAAATTTTGCATGTCATTCGGAAATCAAGGTGCCAGAGTCTGGAGGAAGACTGGGGAGAGGGAAATGCCAAAATGCCTGAAGTCCAGTGTCAAGTACCCACAGTCAGTGATGGTCTGGGGTGCCATGTCAGCTGCTGGTGTTGGTCCACTGTGTTTTATCAAGGGCAGGGTCAATGCAGCTAGCTATCAGGAGATTTTGGAGCACTTCATGCTTCCATCTGCTGAAAAGCTTTATGGAGATGAAGATTTCATTTTTCAGCACGACCTGGCAGCTGCTCACAGTGCCAAAACCACTGGTAAATGGTTTACTGACCATGGTATTACTGTGCTCAATTGGCCTGCCAACTCTCCTGACCTGAACCCCATAGAGAATCTGTGGGATATTGGGAAGAGAAAGTTGAGAGACGCAAGACCCAACACTCTGGATGAGCTTAAGGCCGCTATCGAAGCATCCTGGGCCTCCATAACACCTCAGCAGTGCCACAGGCTGATTGCCTCCATGCCACGCCGCATTGAAGCAGTCATTTCTGCAAAAGGATTCCCGACCAAGTATTGAGTGCAGAACTGAACATAATTATTTGAAGGTTGACTTTTTTTGTATTAAAAACACTTTTCTTTTATTGGTCGGATGAAATATGCTAATTTTTTTAGATAGGAATTTGGGGTTTTCATGAGCTGTATGCCAAAATCATCAATATTAAAACAATAAAAGGCTTGAACTACTTCAGTTGGTGTGTAATGAATCTAAAATATAAGAAAGTCTAATGTTTATCAGTACATTACAGAAAATAATGAACTTTATCACAATATGCAATTTTTTTTAGAAGGACCTGTATTATTAATTTTTATATTTAGTTTTTAGATTTCTTTCCTCCTGCAGGTTGTCAGCTCCCCAACTGCCCCCCTTCCTCCTCCAGATTGAATAGGAGAGGGCTGTTTTATCCTCCTAAGGCCTCATGCACATGACTGTGGTGTGTTTTGCAGTCCGCAAATTGCGGATCCGCAAAACATGGATGGCGTCCGTGCACGTTCCGCAATTTGCGGAACGGCAAGGACAGCCTTTAATATACAGTTGCAAGAAAAAGTATGTGAACCCTTTGGAATGATATGGATTTCTGCACAAATTGGTCATAAAATGTGATCTGATCTTCATTTAAGTCACAACAATAGACAATCCCAGTCAGCTTAAACTAATAACACACAAAGAATTAAATTTTACCATGTTTTTATTGAACACACCATGTAAACATTCACAGGCAGGTGGAAAAAGTATGTGAACCCCTAGACTAATGACATCTCCAAGGTGAGGTGTCAGCCAAGCGGAGTCCAATCAATGAGATGAGATTGGAGGTGTTGGTTACAGCTGCCCTGCCCTATAAAAAAAACACACCAGTTCTGGGTTTGCTTTTCACAAGAAGCATTGCCTGATGTGAATGATGCCTCACACAAAAGAGCTCTCAGAAGACCTACGATTAAGAATTGTTGACTTGCATAAAGCTGGAAAGGGTTATAAAAGTATCTCCAAAAGCCTTGCTGTTCATCAGTCCACGGTAAGACAAATTGTCTATAAATGGAGAAAGTTTAGCACTGCTGCTACTCTCCCTAGGAGTGGCCGTCCTGTAAAGATAACTGCAAGAGCACAGCGCAGACTGCTCAATGAGGTGAAGAAGAATCCCAGAGTGTCAGCTAAAGACTTACAAAAGTCTCTGGCATATGCTAACATCCCTGTTCTACGATATGTAAAACACTAGACAAGAATGGATTTCATGGGAGGATATCACAGAGGAAGCCACTGCTGTCCAAAAAAAAAACATTGCTGCACGTTTACAGTTTGCACAAGAGCACCTGGATGTTCCACAGTAGTACTGGCAAAATATTCTGTGGACAGATGAAACCAAAGTTGAGTTGTTTGGAAGAAACACACAACACTATGCGTGGAGAAAAAGAGGCACAGCACACCAACATCAAAACCTCATCCCACGTGTGAAGTATGGTGGTGGGGGCATCATGGTTTGGGGCTGCTTTACTGCGTCAGGGCCTGGACGGATTGCTATCATCAAAGGAAAAATGAATTCCCAACTTTATCAAGACATTTTGCAGGAGAACTTAAGGCCATCTGTCTACCAGCTGAAGCTCAACAGAAAGGTGCTGCAATAGGACAACAACCCAAAGCATAGAAGTAAATCAACAACAGAATGGCTTAAACCGAAGTAAATACGCCTTCTGGAGTGGCCTAGTCAGAGTCCTGACCTCAACCCGATTGAGATGCTGTGGCATGACCTCAAGAAAGCGACATCACACCAGACATCCCAAGAATATTGCTGAACTGAAACAGTTCTGTAAAGAGGAATGGTCAAGAATTACTCCTGACCGTTGTGCACGTCTGATCTGCAACTACAGGAAATGTTTGGTTGAAGTTATTGCTGCCGAAGGAGGTTCAACCAGTTATTAAATCCAAGGGTTCACATACTTTTTCCACCTGCACTGTGAATGTTTACATGGTGTGTTCAATAAAAACATGGTAACATTTAATTCTTTGTGTGTTATTAGTTTAAGCAGACTGTGATTGTCTATTGTTGTGACTTAGATGAAGATCAAATCACATTTTATGACCAATTTGTGCAGAAATCCATATAATTCCAAAAGGGTTCACATACTTTTTCTTGCAACTGTAAATGCCTATTCTTGTCCGCAAAGCGCGGACAAGAATAGGACATGTTATATTTTTTTAGCGGGGCCACGTAACGGAGCAACGGATGCAGACAGCACACGGAGTGTTGTCCGCATCTTTTGCGGCCCTACTGAAGTGAATGGGTCCGCATCCGAGCCGCCAAAACAGAGGCTCGGATGCGGACCAAAACAACGGCCGTGTGTCAGGATTGGCAGCAGTTAGAGGTACGAGTCTTATTTGAAAGCTGGCATTTCAAGTTTTCAAACGAGACCAGAATCACAGCACGATTTCCCCTACATCAGGAGATATAGCTGTTAGAAATCGGGTTGGCAGGATGTAGCTGAAAGTGAAAGTAAAAGCAGATTTCACTCACAACTCGATTTATAACAGTCATATCTTCCCAACGCCCCATGCTGAACTGTTAAGTCCTTTTCTCTATGCCCAAACAAAGCTCGGACAAACTGTTAAGTGCTTAAACATATTTTTAAAGATTTTTTTATGACCTTTTAATTTTCCGTGTCACTATATTTAAAATATCCTGCAGTTTTCACACTGGCCACTGTGCCTAATAATAGGCGCTACTTCTTGGCCTTCACAGATAACTTTTTGGCAGTCATCTCACTATTATTACAGACAGGATTAGAATTACGGTACATATCACCTATATATAGATAACACAAGATCCACGGTGACAGTCAAAGCTTATCTATTACTTTTCTACTACTTTTTACTACTACTCCCAATGCAATTCTGGTCTTATCTCTAGGTGATCCCATTCCCGACAAATGAGCAGCTAAAGCCATACTCCCAACCCCCCTGGCTAAACTGTTAAATCCTTTTCTCTATGCCCAAGCAGAGCTCGGACAAATGTTTAAGTGCCTAAACATATTTTTAAAGATTTTTAGCGACACTTTAATTTTCCATGTCACTATATTAAAAAAAAAAAAAAACAATCCTAACATCCACCATTTTCAAGCCAATGAGCCTAATAACAGGCGATACTTCTTGGTCTTTACAGATAATTTTTCAGCAGTCATCTCACTATCATTACAGGCAGGATTAGAATGACAGATATCACCTATATTTAGATCACAGGGTCCAAGGTGACCGTAAAAGTTCATCATTTACTTTTGTACAATGACCTCGGCACAGGACAGAGCATGTCTATAAACTCTCCCATAGAAGTCAATCAGATCAGTTCCTATCTATCATATCTATGGCCCATGGGGGCTGCTGTAAGGCCCATCTCTAAAGCTAGGACTACATGGCAACACTGGTCGCGCGACACCTGTTACGGCCAGGATCGCTGGGCAGCGGTGATCTCATAGAAATTAATGGGATCGTCGCGGCAGTCCCAAAAAATCTAACACAGCTGGATTTCTTTCGACGGACGCGGCCATGTGTAGCCCTAGCCTAAATGTTGTTAACAATAGATTAGGCAATATGGCTGCCACCATAATCATGTTCAGGCAATAGAGTAAATCAGAAAAAAAAGGAATGTGTCTTTAACCGGCAGAATTTTTTTTTTATTTTTTATAGGTGACACATTCCCTTTAATGCACTGCAGCAAAACCACAAAGCAGAGTCTAGTCCAAAGAACAAGTGCATGCACAATAATCACCATGTGTGGTCAATGTGGGCTTGCGTAATCCTTTCCACAGCTACATTTTTCTTTGCATAAATCTTGGTTGCTATTTCATAGTGATTAGCTTTCTTTAAACACTTCTGAACACATCCCAAACGTAAAGTCAGCCATACAAGGTAAGACATCCCGTTACCAATGGTTGAGGAGAAATGTTCATGATATCAGCTGCCCACAACTGCCTCTGAAACAGTCTGCTCCTTTCCTACATGGTTAATATTGTAAACAGTCTGCTCCTTTCCTACATGGTTAATATTGTAAACAGTCTGCTCCTTTCCTACATGGTTAATATTGTAAACAGTCTGCTCCTTTCCTACATGGTTAATATTGTAAACAGTCTGCTCCTTTCCTACATGGTTAATATTGTAAACAGTCTGCTCCTTTCCTACATGGTTAATATTGTAAACAGTCTGCTCCTTTCCTACATGGTTAATATTGTAAACAGTCTGCTCCTTTCCTACATGGTTAATATTGTAAACAGTCTGCTCCTTTCCTACATGGTTAATATTGTAAAAATATGTTTCTCAAAATGAGTGCTTTTCATGATATCTGAGTCACCTAATAAGTGCTTACCAAGGGCAATCTGAAGGCACATAAACACTCCACTTTAGATTATTAGAGGTTCTCAGAAAAAACCCAGAGCATGTAAATGTGATAAATTTAACCCGCTATTTTCAGCATCGTCTGTCTGGTTTGTGTTTACAGGCAATGGCAATGTGAACACATGCAGAAGTGGTCACATGCTGCAGCCTGGTGGGAGATTAAAGGACATGTACACCTTTGCGGGCAACTTTTTATTATTGCATTGTACTTCTATTGAGCTAAAAAAATAATAATTCAAATGGTCTTTATTGACAATATGGAATCCTTTTTTCTGTACAGAGCTGACATGCTCTACTAGCTGCCTGTGGACTTTTTGTCTTTTCTGTCACCTGGGGAGCCAACAGGCTCCTTATCTCTGCTCTTTGATATTATAAACACTCATTATAGCTCAATTCCTATCTTACTAATAAGAATGTGGCTTACATAAGTGTTTATGACATCTTAGTGGTGATAAGGCTTAATAGATGACAAACACAAAGTGAAAGTAGGATGCACACAGCTAGAAAAAAAATGTTAACCCTTTGTGATAGAATGGATCAATATTTTTTTTTTATAAATGCCATTTAATATGGTATGAATATGATTTTTAGTCAAAAATTAGTAAAATGCAATCATAAACAAAAATTGCCTTCAAATGTGTACATAGCTTTTAAGTGGTGGGTATGAAATCTGTTATTATTCTGATTTAGGGGTTCCGGGGAGGTTTCAAGATAAGTCAGACAACCACTTTAATTCATGGTTTTGCTTAATCCAAGTTTTTTTAATGTTCATATTGAATATCGATTCATATGAAGTTTATCACACAGGTACATTTTAGATATTGCATATAACTTTATTTGTAGCATTTAAGAGCAACCAAAACAATGGCAGAATTTTACCACCATTATATTCGCATTGTACAATTGCAAAGTTAACCACTTCAGCCCCGCTAGGTGAAACCCCCTTCATGACCAGAGCACTTTTTACACTTCTGCACTACACTACTTTCACCGTTTATCGCTCGGTCATGCAACTTACCACCCAAATGAATTTTACCTCCTTTTCTTCTCACTAATGGAGCTTTCATTTGGTGGTATTTTATTGCTGCTGACATTTTTACTTTTTTTGTTATTAATCAAAATGTAACGATTTTTTTGCAAAAAAATGACATTTTTCACTTTCAGCTGTAAAATTTTGCAAAAAAAACGACATCCATATATAAATTTTTCGCCAAATTTATTGTTCTACATGTCTTTGATAAAAAAAAAATGTTTGGGCAAAAAAAAAAAATGGTTTGGGTAAAAGTTATAGCATTTACAAACTATGGTACAAAAATGTGAATTTCCGCTTTTTGAAACAGCTCTGACTTTCTGAGCACCTGTCATGATTCCTGAGGTTCTACAATGCCCAAACAGTAGAAAACCCCCACAAATGACCCCATTTCGGAAAGTAGACACCCTAAGGTATTCGCTGATGGGCATAGTGAGTTCATAGAACTTTTTATTTTTTGTCACAAGTTAGCGGAAAATGATGATGATTTTTTATTTTTATTTTTTCTTACAAAGTCTCATATTCCACTAACTTGCGACAAAAAATAAAAAATTCTAGGAACTCACCATGCCCCTCACAGAATACCTTGGGGTGTCTTCTTTCCAAAATGGGGTCACTTGTGGGGTAGTTATACTGCCCTGGCAATTTAGGGGCCCAAATGTGTGAGAAGAACTTTGCAATCAAAATGTGTAAAAAATGACCGGTGAAATCCAAAAGGTGCACTTTGGAATATGTGCCCCTTTGCCCACCTTGCCAGCAAAAAAGTGTCACACATCTGGTATCGCCTTACTCAGGAGAAGTTGGGGAATGTGTTTTGGTGTGTCATTTTACATATACCCATGCTGGGTGAGAAAAATATCTTGGTCAAATGCCAACTTTGTATAAAAAAAATGGGAAAAGTTGGCATTTGACCAAGATATTTCTCTCACCCAGCATGGGTATATGTAAAATGACACCCCAAAACACATTCCCCAACTTCTCCTGAGTACGGCGATACCAGATGTGTCACACTTTTTTGCTGTCAAGGTGGGCAAAGGGGCACATATTCCAAAGTGCACCTTTCGGATTTTGCAGGGCATTTTTTACACATTTTGATTGCAAAGTTCTTCTCACACATTTGGGCCCCTAAATTGCCAGGGCAGTATAACTACGCCACAAGTGACCCCATTTTGTATAGAAGACACCCCAAGGTATTCCGTGAGGGGCATGGCGAGTTCCTAGAATTTTTTATTTTTTGTCGCAAGTTAGTGGAATATGAGACTTTGTAAGGAAAAAAGAGGAAAACAAAAAAAAATCATCATTTTCCGCTTACTTGTGACAAAAAAAAAAAAATTCGAGGAACTCGCCATGCCCCTCACGGAATACCTTGGGGTGTCTTCTTTCCAAAATGGGGTCAGTTGTGGGGTGTTTGTACTGCTCTGGCATTTGAGGGTCTCCGCAATCATTACATGTATGGCCAGCATTAGGAGTTTCTGCTATTCTCCTTATATTGAGCATACAGGTAATGAGATTTTTTTTTCCGTTCAGCCTCTGGGCTGAAAGAAAAAAATGAACGGCACAGATTTCTTCATTCGCATCGATCAATGTGGATGAAAAAATCTCTGCCCAAAAAAAAAGAATGGAGGGGAAAGGCGTCTGCCAGGACATAGGAGCTCCGCCCTACATCCATACCCACTTAGCTCGTATGCCCTGGCAAACCAGATTTCTCCATTCACATCAATCGATGTGGATGAATAAATCATTGCCGGGATTTATTTTTATTTTTTTATATATATATATACAAAGTGTTTGCCAAAGCATAGGAACGCCGCCTCCTCCTCAGCTCGTATGCCTCGGCAAACATATCTGTTACTGCAGAGGATAAAATCCCGTCTTGCAGCGCCGCATACACCGACTTGCGTGTAATCTGACAGCAGCGCAATGCTTCTGTCAGAATGCACATCAGTGCTGCAGCTAATCGATCGGTTGGTCCACCTGGAAGGTAAAAAGACAAAAAAAAAAAAAAAAGAAAAAACCAGGCCGCAACGCAATAATTTTATTAACTTTGCAACAGAACATGTAACTTTAACTTTTTAACTGAACATTAACCTTTTTGCTTACTGGTGTTTTTTTTTTTGTTTTTTTTGCTTTTTTACCTTTATAGAACAAACCTCTCCTTCCCCATGGGTCAATGTGCAAAGCGCAAATCGCCCAAAGATGTGGCGAAGTGCGTTATGCACTTTGTCCCATGTGAAAGGAGATGTTTGCAGCAGCAGTGAGTGAATGGGCCCTAATAGCCCTGTGTGCCTATCCTGGTGAGATGATCCCTATGCTAATAGTGTACCTGTGAGTGGTACTTCCGGAAACACTCTCCAAAGCATAGGGCAGGGTGGTCAGGACAGTCAGGACAGAAATAGCGGGTGTCACGCCTTATTCCACTCCTGCTACAGACACGACATCTTTTTCGGGGTGACGGTTGGGTTGAGGTACCAGGAACGACATTGGGGAAATGTCGCTCGTGTAGACGGCTAACTACACTGGTGGATGGGGCCACGGAACCTCCTGGGTACAGGAGGTTCTCGATGATCTCTTCCTGAAATTTGAGGAAGGATCCAGTTCTCCCAGCCTTACTGTAGAGAACAAAACTATTGTACAGAGCCAATTGAATTAAATATACAGACACCTTCTTATACCAGCGTCTGGTTCTGCGGGAAACTAAATACGGAGACAACATCTGGTCATTGAAGTCCACCCCTCCCATGTGGAGGTTATAGTCGTGGACTGAGAGGGGCTTTTCAATGACACGGGTTGCTCGCTCAATTTGTATTGTCGTGTCTGCGTGAATGGAGGAGAGCATGTAAACGTCACGCTTGTCTCTCCATTTCACCGCGAGCAGTTCTTCGTTACACAGTGCGGCCCTCTGCCCCCTTGCAAGACGGGTGGTAACGAGCCGTTGGGGGAAGCCCGCGCGACTAGTTCGCGCGGTACCACAGGCGCCAATCCGTTCTAGAAACAAATGCCTAAAGAGGGCCACACTTGTGTAAAAATTGTCCACATAAAGATGGTACCCCTTGCCGAATAAGGGTGACACCAAGTCCCAAACTGTCTTCCCACTGCTCCCCAGGTAGTCAGGGCAACCGACCGGCTCCAGGGTCTGATCTTTTCCCTCATAGATCCGAAATTTGTGGGTATAGCCTGTGGCCCTTTCACAGAGCTTATACAATTTGACCCCATACCGGGCGCGCTTGCTTGGGATGTATTGTTTGAAGCCAAGGCGCCCGGTAAAATGTATCAGGGACTCGTCTACGCAGATGTTTTGCTCTGGGGTATAAATATCTGCAAATTTCTGGTTGAAATGGTCTATGAGGGGCCGAATTTTGTGGAGCCGGTCAAAAGCAGGGTGGTCCCTGGGACGGGAGGCGGTGTTGTCACTAAAGTGCAGGAAACGCAGGATGGCCTCAAAACGTGCCCTGGACATAGCAGCAGAGAACATGGGCATGTGATGAATCGGGTTCGTGGACCAATATGACCGCAATTCATGCTTTTTTGTCAGGCCCATGTTGAGGAGGAGGCCCAGAAAAGTTTTAATTTCGGAAACTTGGACTGGTTTCCACCGGAAAGGCTGGGCATAAAAGCTTCCCGGGTTAGCGGTGATAAATTGTGTGGCATATCTGTTTGTTTCGGCCACAACTATGTCTAAAAGCTCCGCAGTCAAGAACAGCTCAAAAAATCCCAGGGCCGAACCGATCTGAGCTGTCTCAACCCGAACTCCAGACTGGGCAGTGAAAGGGAAAACTACGGGTGCGGCTGAAGTTGGGGACTGCCAATCAGGGTTTGCCAGCACCTCTGGGATTCTAGGGGCTCTACGGGCACGTCTTTGCGGTGGCTGCGACGGGGTCACTACTGCACGTGCCACCGTACCAGCTTCAACTGCCCTTCTGGTGCTCGCTACTTCACCAGGTTGTACGGCAGTGCTGGTACTAGGTCCAGGGAGGGCTGGGCTGCTGGTGTATGCCTCACCACGTAATCCGACAGCACCAGCCCCACTCTGCTGCTCTTGAAGCGGATCCTGCGCAACCTGTGGTCTAGCGACACAGGGCCGGGTACGCCTGGTGGTATCAGGGACCTCAGCCTCCTCGTCCGAACTTTGGGTCAGAGAGCCACTGCTTTCTACAGGTTCGTATTCTAACCCGCTGGATTCATCAGATGAGGGTTCCCACTCCTCATCCGACTGGGTCAGAAGCCTGTAGGCCTCTTCAGAAGAATACCCCCTGTTAGACATGTGGGCAACTAAATTTAGGGGTATTCCCTGAGACTACCTAAGAAAAAAAAAGTAAGCCTGTCTTACAAAGGGGAGGCTAGCGAAGTACCGGAGGCCGCTGCGGTTGATAAAAAATATCAAAACTGATTTTTTTTTATCGCCGCAGTGCGTGTAAAGTGATTGTGCAGTGAACCAAAAAAAAAATTTTTTTTGTCACTGCGGTGGGGCGGGCGTGGGCGAACGCACGTGTGGGCGACCGATCAGGCCTGATCGGGCAAACACTGCGTTTTGGGTGGAGGGCGAACTAAAGTGACACTAGTACTATTATAGATCTGACCGTGATCAGTTTTGATCACTTCCAGATACTATAAAAGTACAAATGCTGATTAGCGATACGCTAATCAGCGAATAACGGACTGCGGTGCGGTGGGCTGGGCGCTAACTGATCGCTAACTACCTAACCAAGGGGCCTAAACTATACCTAAAACCTAACGGTCAATACCAGTGAAAAAAAAAAGTGACAGTTTACACTGATCACTTTTTTCCTTTCACCAGTGATTGACAAAGGGGTGATCAAAGGGTTAATTGGGGTTCAGTGGGGTGATCTGGGGCTAAAGTGTGATGTTTGGTGTACTCACTGTGAAGCCTGCTCCTCTGCTGGATCCAACCGACGAAAAGAACCAGCAGAGGATCAGGCAGCCATATATCAGATCATATTTACTAATATGATCTGATATCTGGCCTTTGATTGGTTTTTTTTAAAAATCGCCAGCCTGCCAGCCGTGATCATTGGCTGACAGGCTGGTGACCCGACCCCCCTCTACGAAATGCCGGCGCGAACTGCGCATGCGCGCACGCATATTCGCGTCATCTCCCGTCTCGCGAGATGACGCGTATATGCGTGACTGTGCGCAGCGCTGCCGCCTCCGGACCGCACATCTGCGTTAGGCGGTCTGGAGGCGGTTAAAGGGGTTGTCCCACAAAAAATATTCAACATTTTTCAACCCAGTACCTGGCTCTGAATACTTCTGTAATTGCATGTATATAGAAATTTGGCATAGCAACTGAGCTATTCAATAAAATGTATCTGTATAGCGCCACCTGCTGTTTGTTTTTTCTTTTCATTATTTCTTGTCCACCTCACTGAGGTGGTCGCATGCACTAAGTTTAAATATTCAAGTGCCACCACCATATCTTCTGTTAAAATCTATGTCAGTTACAAGCACTCTGTACATAATCGCAGCATGAAATAAAGGCCTACAAAGATGATTCAGGCGATTGCTGAGATTTTCTTCAATTATCCTGTAATCGATTTCCCGCCGCAGCGCCAAGAACGATCGAGAGCTAAATGACTTTAAATAGAATTACAAGGAAAGAGCTGCAGCAGAAAGGACAAGCCCCATGAGAAAGGGCACATCCCCTGAGCTGCCAGTTATTATTAGAGAATCTAATAAAACAATTGGAGCAATGAATAGGGAGATCTCTGGATCCATGTGAGGTACAGGACTGGCTCTAGCTCTGTTAGAGACTGTCATGTATATGATGTCCGATTTTCATTTTTGACAACAATCATGGTACAACCCCTTTAAGGGTTAAGGGACCCTTCAACTTACCATGGAAGAAAAATATAATTTTAATGAAGCCTTATATAAGTTTTCTTTTTACTGTATACCACATACTATTCATCTAGATAAAAGTAAGAGAAATGAGCATACCTACTTACTTGCCAGAGTCTGAAGATGTAATGCTAACAGCTGCTGAACTATCATGGCTTCTTCTCAGTTTATTTCTTGGTCTCAAAACTTAAAAATAAAAAAAAATAAAAAAAATTATACATAGATATGACATAACTGAAAAACAAATATACTGTGTGGATGCTGTTACCATATCAACAGCTATACGTTTACTAAATATATTGATTTAGAATACTGCCAAAGACCTAGCAAATGTACAGAGACATAAAAAGTAACATCATAAAAATTGCAAAAATAATTTACATTTAGTTTGACATTATATTAAAAAATAACTAAACTTTTAATAAACTTTATTTAAAAATGCTGGAAATATCCACAAAATAAATTTTTGTTATATACTTTATTAATTTTTTTTGTTTTTTTAATACAGAAGTATCCATAAAAAGTTGTCTTTACAAGTGCTGTAAAATCACTATATTTGTACATCGCTGACATTTCAGCGGTGTACATGTGGGCGGGATCCGCTGTATTGTGGAACGGGGCCAAAGCAAGTGCTGTGCACAGATTGCTGCTCCTGCCTGTGCCCCCTGATTTTAACTAAATCCTGGCACAGCACTTACTGATGCGCCATGTCAGGATTTAGCTTAGCGGGAAGGGCCCCTGTCTGAGTCTGCTCCGCTCACTTAACGCTCTGAACAGCAACATATTGCTTTCAGCTGAGCAGAGCAGGCTCTTACTTTGCTCAGCTGAAAGCTCACCTGTAACAACGTGGTGCTGGTCAAAGCTTTCCAGTGTGCGGAGCGGGATCAGACAGGCCCACTCCGCTACGCTCAATCAAGGCACAGCACATCGTAAGTGCTGCGCCAGGATTTAGCTAAGATCAGCAGAAGCAGCAATCCATACACAGTACTCGCTGCCGCCCCGTTACACACACAGTGGAAGCTGACATGTCAGCGGAGTACAAATGTAGTGATTTTACAGAGCCTAGGAGAAGACAACTTCAGATGGCTATTTCTCGATTAAAAAAAGCAAAATACATTAATAAAATAGATTACAAAAAATATTTTTAGGACATTTCCAAATAAAGTTACTTAAAAGTTTAGTTACCCTTTAAATTTTAGCCCATACTAACCGGCCATTTCTTGCTGTCTCTTTGTCCCATCGCAGTATGCTGCGTGCCTTTCGATTTGGGTCCGAGAGAAGTTACACCCACACATTGGACACGCCACATTTTTGTATACTTTATTCAGACAAATTAAGTCTTCATCAGATGAATTACTGACCTACAAGTGATAATAAAAAAGACAGGGAAACACAGGTGAAATGTTTGTATTCCTACTTGTAATAGTTTTCAGATATATTACATCTGCTGAGTAAAGTGAAGGACTCCCTTGAGTTCTAATAACCTTGCCATTTTATTTTATGTGTGAAACATATTTTAACACATTCAATCACATTTGGTGATGCTTGTTCTGAGAACATGTACACACTTGTTTTTCCGTTTTGCCTTGCACATACATCGCTCAATGAGCGTTGCATAAACAGATTAGGAGGTGGCAATGAAGCTCTTTCCTGCTCTGGTCCCAGTAATCATGTGATCACTGGAGGCCGGGTGTCTGCATGAGCTACTGAGTCTTTGTAGACCCAGATCATCTCTGCAGTGAGGCTGAACAGCCTTGTACCATGTCTGTGAAGGTTCTCATTTATCCAGGTCATGGTATATATCTGTAAAGAATAAATCAAGGCAACTGGACGTACTGTAGACAGTACGTCCAGTTGCCTTGATTTATTCTTTACAGATATAGCCTTGTACCATGTCTCTGGGGGCTGTTTTTCCCTTATATCTTGGGCTAATATGTCAGCCCCAGTTACAGGAGAAGTCAGCAATCAAAAATGTAAAGTTTAAATGTCCCCCCAAAAATCTTATATCTTTGGGGGGCACAGAATTAAAAAAAATATGCCACTACACGCCACACTGCAGCTTCTAGCCACACCCCGGCGACCATAACCCATATACCAAAATGACCATTATGGAAAGGGGACATAATTAAATTTTAGTTGCATTTTCTGAAATTGTGAAAAAAATGACTATTTTTCCATATCTTCATAGGCATAAAAAAATACTAAGATAAAAATGACATAAAAATAAAGGGCTATGTATCACCAAAAAAGTCACAAAAATATTAACATAACTGAACAGAAAAAAAAAAAAGTATGGCTTTTAAAAACACATGCTTAAAAAAAAAAGCCAGGAGTAGTCTTGAATTGGTTAAAAAGCAAGCACAGCAAAACGGAATCAAAATGGTAGTACAACAAAAGGGCAGTACCAAATTGATATAACTTTAGCGTGCAGTGCTACCTACCTGGATCCTCCCTGATCTTTATACATCGCTCCCTGAATGTATGTATGAAGGATCATCTGCCTACAGGCGAGTACTGATGACTGGTTAGTCGCTTTATCTAATGACTGAAATTGAGCTACTGACTCCTCTTCAAAAAGTAGTTCTGCAGTCTCTAATATTCGTATACCTTCCAGTAAATGGCAAATCCTCATTTGGTGGGGAGGTCACGGGGCCATTGAACCAGTACTTGCTCCTTGAACTTCAAGTTTAAACATGAAGCAACCATAAGTGAACATTTTCACCAAGTAGTGTTTTAGAGCCCACAAAGCTTTGGTCACTTGTTACATCCCACATTCCTTGTACTTGTTAATATGACAACACATGTCAAATAGAAGGGCTTTTTTTCTGAGAAATTGGGTAAAAGCCTTCTCCAATGGCCAGAAGGGTTTGGGAAAGCGCAACTATTTACAGCTGCAATGAGAGAAACATTTGCTCGCCACCTCACATCTTCTCGGTTCTCATCCTTTCCAGGCGCCTGTAAAATTGCTTTACCTGCTGTAATTTCATTTGCAAATTTGCCTTTCAGCTTTGCAACTGGCACAATTAGAAGAAAGGTGCCGAAACACTGAATGCAAGTGAATTGTGCTGATCAAATTGTGCAGGAGGAGTGCCCCGAGCCTGGAATGTACAAAGCTATTGCAGATCACCGCTGAGCAAACAGCTCATCTCACTGCATGGGAGTAATATAATGCCGCAATATTGCTTCTTCTTGGGAGGGGTTCCATTTTTAGGATCAGGTTTCTGTAGACCCATATGTTCTTAAAAACGAACTTCACTGTTGTATGCTTACATACCTAGCATATCCAGGATAACAAAAAACACATGACTATCAATTCAATAAAACAAATATATACCTAAGATACTATGTAACTTTATGTTGAGGTGCCCATACGTTTTTCATCCAAATGAGCTATCAAAGGTATATGACCATCATGAAGTGATCAGCTTCTTTGCACATCTTATCTAGTGAGAAAACGGTTTAAAAACCTACAAAATATTTTACAGTTTTCAAACAGCACCTGGATCTCAATACTTTTGTAATGGCATGTAATAAAAAAATTCAGCATAGCCACTGAGTTACTCAATAAAATGTATCTGTGTAGCGCTACCTGCTGTTTGTTCATTTCCTTATTTCTGTCCACCTCACTGCGGTGATCGCAATGCGCTCACTGAGAAGACCAAACATGCCTTGTTTCACCCTTCAAATGCCTCTTGAGTTGTGATAAGGAGAGCTGCAGCAAAAAAGACATGCCCCCTTAGCTGCAGCAGAACAGACGCTCCCCCTTAGCTGCAGCAGAATAGACGCTCCCCTTTAGCTGCAGCAGAATAGACGCTCCCCCTTAGCTGCAGCAGAATAGACGCTCCCCCTTAGCTGCAGCAGAATAGACGCTCCCCCTTAGCTGCAGCAGAACAGACGCTCCCCCTTAGCTGCAGCAGAATAGACGCTCCCCCTTAGCTGCAGCAGAATAGACGCTCCCCCTTAGCTGCAGCAGAATAGACGCTCCCCTTTAGCTGCAGCAGAATAGACGCTCCCCCTTAGCTGCAGCAGAATAGACGCTCCCCTTTAGCTGCAGCAGAATAGACGCTCCCCCTTAGCTGCAGCAGAATAGACGCTCCCCCTTAGCTGCAGCAGAATAGACGCTCCCCCTTAGCTGCAGCAGAATAGACGCTCCCCCTTAGCTGCAGCAGAATAGACGCTCCCCCTTAGCTGCAGCAGAATAGACGCTCCCCCTTAGCTGCAGCAGAACAGACGCTCCCCTTTAGCTGCAGCAGAACAGACGCTCCCCTTTAGCTGCAGCAGAATAGACGCTCCCCCTTAGCTGCAGCAAAAAAGACATGCCCCCTTAGCTGCAGCAGAACAGACGCTCCCCTTTAGCTGCAGCAGAATAGACGCTCCCCTTTAGCTGCAGCAGAATAGACGCTCCCCCTTAGCTGCAGCAGAATAGACGCTCCCCCTTAGCTGCAGCAGAATAGACGCTCCCCCTTAGCTGCAGCAGAACAGACGCTCCCCTTTAGCTGCAGCAGAACAGACGCTCCCCTTTAGCTGCAGCAGAATAGACGCTCCCCCTTAGCTGCAGCAAAAAAGACATGCCCACTTAGCTGCAGCAGAACAGACGCTCCCCTTTAGCTGCAGCAGAATAGACGCTCCCCTTTAGCTGCAGCAGAATAGACGCTCCCCCTTAGCTGCAGCAGAATAGACGCTCCCCCTTAGCTGCAGCAGAATAGACGCTCCCCCTTAGCTGCAGCAGAATAGACGCTCCCCTTTAGCTGCAGCAGAATAGACGCTCCCCCTTAGCTGCAGCAGAATAGACGCTCCCCCTTAGCTGCAGCAGAATAGACGCTCCCCCTTAGCTGCAGCAGAATAGACGCTCCCCTTTAGCTGCAGCAGAATAGACGCTCCCCCTTAGCTGCAGCAGAATAGACGCTCCCCCTTAGCTGCAGCAGAATAGACGCTCCCCCTTAGCTGCAGCAGAATAGACGCTCCCCCTTAGCTGCAGCAGAATAGACGCTCCCCCTTAGCTGCAGCAGAATAGACGCTCCCCTTTAGCTGCAGCAGAATAGACGCTCCCCCTTAGCTGCAGCAGAACAGACGCTCCCCCTTAGCTGCAGCAGAACAGACGCTCCCCTTTAGCTGCAGTAGAATAGACGCTCCCCCTTAGGCCTCATGCACACGACCGTTGTGTGCATCCGTGGCCGTTGTGCCGTTTTCCGTGGACCCATTGACTTTCAATGGGTCTGTGGAAAAATCGGAAAATGCACCGTTTTGCAGCCGAGACCGTGATCCGTGTATCCTGTCCGTCAAAAAAATATGACCTGTCCTATTTTTTTGACGGACAACGGTTCACGGACCCATTCAAGTCAATGGGTCCGTGAAAGAACACGGATGCACACAAGATTGGCATCCGTGTCCGTGATCCGTGATCTGTAGGTTACTTTCATACAGACGGATCCGAAGATCCGTCTGCATAAAAGCTTTTTCAGAGGTGAGTTTTCACTTTGTGAAAACTCAGATCCGACAGTATATTCTAACACAGAGGCGTTCCCATGGTGATGGGGACGCTTCAGGCTAGAATATACTGAAAAACTGTGTACATGACTGCCCCCTGCTGCTGCCAGGCAGCAGACCCCCCCCCCCCCCTGTAGTTAACTCATTGGTGTCCAGTGGGCCCCCCCTCCCTCCCCTGTAGTTAACTCATTGGTGTCCAGTGGGCCCCCGTCCCTCCCCTGTAGTTAACTCATTGGTGTCCAGTGGGCCTCCCTCCCTCCCCTGTAGTTAACTCATTGGTGTCCAGTGGGCCCCCCCTCCCTCCGCTGTAGATAACTCGGTGGCCAGTGGGCCCTCTCCCCTCCCTCCCCCTCCTAATTAAAATCGCCCCCCCATCATTGGTGGCAGTGGAGAGTACTGATCGGAGTCCCAGTGTAATCGCTGGGGCTCCGATCGGTAACCATGGCAACCGGGACGCTACTGCAGTCCCGGTTGCCATGGTTACTTAGCAATTTGTAGAAGCTTCATACTTACCTGCGAGCAGCGATGTCTGTGACCGGCCGGGCGCTCCTCCTACTGGTAAGTGACAGGTCTGTGCTATAGGCAATGCGCCGCACAGACCTTTCACTTACCAGTAGGAGGAGCTCCCGGCCGGTCACAGACATCGCTGCTCGCTGGTAAGTATGAAGCTTCTTCAAATTGCTAAGCAACCATGGCAACCGGGACTGCAGTAGCGTCCCCGTTGCCATGGTTACCGATCGGAGCCCCAGCGATTACACTGGGACTCCGATCGGTAGTCTTCACTGCCACCAATGATAGGGGGGGGGGGGGGGGGGGGGGGGCGTTAATTAGGGACGCTTCAAGTTATGCTCGGGTGTCCGCCTGGGCGTGCGGAGGCGTGCGGATCCGTCCAGACTTACGGACTGGATGACACACTGTGGCTCAATTTTCAAACGGATCCGTCCCCCATTGACTTTCAATGTAAAGTCTGGACGGATCCGTCTATGGCTACTTTCACACTTAGAAATGTTTTAACAATATAATGCAGACGGATCCGTTCTGAACGGAGCCACCGTCTGCATTATATGAACGCAAGTGTGAAAGTAAAGGGACTCCTGACTTTACATTGAAAGTCAATGGGGACGGATCCGTTTGCAATTGCACCATATTGTATCAACGTCAAACGGATCCGTCCCCATTGACTTGCATTGTAATTCAGGACGGATCCGTTTGGCTCCGCACGGCCAGGAGGACACCAAAACGTCCGTGGATCCTCCAAAAATCAAGGAAGACCCACGGACGAAAAAACGGTCACGGATCTACGGACCCCGTTTTTGCGGACCGTGAAAAAAAACTGTTGTGTGCATGAGGCCTGTGCTGCAGCAGAACAGACGCCCCCCTTTAGCTGCAGCAGAATAGACGCTCCCCCTTAGCTGCAGCTGGATATAAGTCTAGCAGAGTAATGAATGGGGAGGTCTCTGGATCCAAGTGAGGTGCAGGGCTGGTTCTAGATCTGTCATGTACAATATAACTTAAGTTTTTTTACATTAATCATGGGACAACTATCTCTGTAGATACACGTGCTAGCTGTGTACAGCTATCAGTGACTGACAGCTATCTCTGTATACACACTTACACAGAGAATACTATCAATCACTGATAACACCTCTCTGTGTACAACTATCAGTAACTGACAGCTATCTCTGTATACACACACACAAAGAATTCTATCAATCACTGATAACATCCCCACAGTGTACAGTGATCCATGACTGACAGCTATCTATGGTTATACTTACACAGAGAATGCTATCAATCACTGATAACACCTCCCCGTGTACAGTTATCAGTGACTGACAGCTTTCTCTGTATATACACTTACCAGAGAATAATATCAATCACTGATAACACCTCCATGTGTATAACTATCAGTGACTGACAGCTATCTCTGTATATACACTTACCAGAGAATGATATCAATCACTGATAACACCTCCATGTGTATAACTATCAATAACTGACAGCTATCTCTGTATACACACACAGGAAATGCTATCAATAACTGATAATACCTCCCCATGTACAACTATCAGTGACTGACAGCTATCTCTGTATACACACGTACAGTGAAAATGCTATTAAATTACTGATAACACTTGCCATGTGTACAACTATCATCTATCACTGATAAGAACTTCCCCATGTACAACTATCAGTGACTGGCAACTATCTCTGTATACACACTTACACATAGAATACTATCAATCACTTATAACACCTTCCCCGTGTACAGTTATCAGTAACTGATAGCTATCTCTGTATATACACTTACATAGAAAATGCTACCAATCACTGATAACACCCCCACAGTGTACAGCGATCAGTGACTGACAGCTATCTCTGTATACGCACTTACACAGAGAATGCCCTCAATCACTGATAACACCTCCCCTGTGTACAACTATCAGTAACTGACAGCTCTCTCTATATACACACTTACACAGAGAATGCCCTCAATCACTGATAACACCTCCCCTGTGTACAACTATCAGTGACTGACAGCTATCTATGTATACACACTTACACAGAGAATGCTATCAATCACTAATAACACCTTCCTGTGTACAGTTATCAGTGACTGACAGCTATCTCTGTATACGCACTTACACAGAGAATGCCCTCAATCATAACACCTCTCTGTGTACAACTATCAGTGACTGACAGCTATCTCTGTATACACACTTACACAGAGAATGCTATCAATCATTGATAACACCTCTCTGTGTACAACTATCAGTAACTGACAGCTAAGTATATACACACAGTTCATAAGTCAATCCCTTTCCAGGTTCAGTCATCCAGCGTCGACCCTGATGGCCGCTTTTGTATGTATACACTGCACTATCTACACGCAGGAGTACCTGAGTAGTGTGGCGTTGAGAGGCGCCCTGACATTTATCAATAGTAACCCTGACATTCCAGTTATTACGGTGGGGAACTTCAATAACACTATACACCCCTACTGGGATAGATATGGGGGGACGCAGGTGCACGCTGAGGGTCCTGTTTCATCCTTTGGTAGCTTGCTGGAGGAAGTGGCCCTGAAAGATTTGTGGCGTGTCCGTCATCCCAAGGTGCGCAAGTTTTCTCGTTATACCAGATCACATGAGGCCTTGTCATGCATTGATCTGGCGCTGGGATCTGAGTTGGTGTGTAGGCAGGTGGAGGAGGTGAAATACCTGGCTAGGGCTCTGTCTGACCATTCCCCTCTGCTTTTGCGGCTGTCCACCGCACCCTTGGTTCCAGTCTCTCAACGGTTGTGGACATTTAACTCTTTTTGGCTGCAGGTGATTGATTGTCTCCATGTTAGCTCCACTATACAGGAATATTTTACTTTAAATGTAGGCTCAGCTGCAAGCAGGGTGGTGTGGGACGCCATGAAGGCCTGTCTAAGGGGTACGCTTATTCAAGGGATTAGTAGGGACAAACTTAAAAGCAGACAATTTGGAGAGTTTTTGAGGGATCAGGTGGGGGTGACGGAGGTGCGGTATGTGGAGAGGGGTGATCAGTTATCTCTATCCGTTTGGAAGGAGGCACAGGATGCATATAACTCGCACGTTGTGGAACTTGCACGTACAAAACAATCTTTTCAGAGGGCCACCTACTGGCTATTGTGGCTAGGGCGCAGTCCGCGTCAGCATATGTTACAGCTTTACAGGGGGAGGATGGAGAGGAAATAGTGGACAGCCAGGCCATAGTGTCGGTGTTTCGTGCCTTTTATGCTGATCTGTACCAATCACGTCTAGATTATAATAGGGAAGATATATCAATGTATTTGCAGGTGGTATCCCTGCCTAAGTTGTCAGACTCAGATAGTGCATATCTAAATGGCCCGCTACAATTACTAGAAATCGAGGAGGCAGTGGCCTCTATGGCAAATAATAAATCACCAGGTACTGATGGGCTGCGGGTGGAAATCTATTAGAAGTTTGGAGACATCTTACTGCCCTAGCTGCTGAAGGTTTACCTGGAGGCCTCAGAGACTGGGTCGCTACCTGCGTCAATGCAAGAGGCTATTATTGTGGTACTTCCTAAACCTGGGAAGAATCCACTTCTCCCGGATTCCTACCGGCCAATCTCATTGTTACCCACAGATATAAAGATACTGGCCAAGGTGCTAGCTTTGCGCCTTTCTAAGGTTATCTCTTCCATTGTACATATGGATCAGTCAGGATTTTTACCGAACAGATCTACAGCGAATAACATCCAACGCCTTCACCTTAATATGCAGATCCCGGTAGATAACCCAGGGGATAGAGTCATCTGTTCCTTAGATGCTGCTAAGGCGTTTGATAGTATAGAGTGGGAGTATTTGTGGGAGGTACTAGAGAGGTTTGGTTTGGGGGGATAACTTCATAGCATGGGTACGGTTGTTATATGGTGGGCCTACAGCTCGAGTACAGGTGAATTGATGTCTATCAGAAGGATTTCGGCTTTATAGGGGAACTAGGCAGGGCTGCCCCCTATCTCCGTTGCTATTTGCCCTAGCCATCGAGCCATTAGCGCCTATGGTTCGGAGACATGCTGGCATCATAGGGTTTAATCGAGGCGGGTCTCAGGAGAAAATAGCATTGTATGCGGAGGATGCCTTACTGTTCTTGGCCGAGGCTAGAGAATCCCTTCCAGTAGTTATGGATGTGATTGGCACTTTCAGGCGGTACTCTGGCCTGGTTATCAATTGGAGTAAATCGTCCCTCCTTCCTATAGATCAGGTAGATCACCCTGCGGATTATGCTCAGTCAGGATTACAGGTGTTGAGTGAATTTAAGTATCTGGGGGTGGTGGTGTCTAGAAAGCTTACTGATTATGAGAAACTAAATTTGTCTCCCCTCATGGGCAGATTCAAACAAAAACTTCGTTTGGTCTAAGCTGCCTTTGTCAGTAGTAGGACGGATTAATCTTATCAAGATGATCTGGATGCCGCAGCTGCTTTACTTATTACATAATTCCCCCTATATGGTTACCGCTCAGGTTTTTTCACTCAATTAATAGGCTGTTTAGGGAGCTTATATGGAGGGGGAGGGGGGGGGGGGCTCAGCACGACTGCGGCTGGAAACACTGCAGAGAAGTAAAACTGAGGGGAGACTGGCTCTTCCAAACCCGTGGGTGTATTTCCTAGCTTCCCAACTTCAGCATATGAGGGGCTGGGAAAGGGAGATACCCAACATAGGCTACTGAGAGACTTTTTGGTGGTATCAAATCTCTATGAGGCATTAGAGGCCGATAAGCTAAAGCTGTCGGGTGTGGTGTTCCCTACGCTGAGCCTCTTGCATAAAACGTGGTGGAAAGGGAGGGACATGCAGGGCATTGAAGGCGTCACGCAGTATACTTCTATGTTTCAATGGTGTTTATTACGTTTTTTTCACAAAAATGAGATACACATTACAATGTGCATAAAATAAGAGGCAAAGAGCCCAATCAATTGGACCCTCCAAACAAATAAAATAACGAACAGAAAGACTTACAGAGAATTAAGCATAAATAAAAAGACAAAAAAAAAAAAAAAATAAAAATAAAAAAAAAAACATCAAAAGATCAGGGGTAATAGACATACCGCTTCAGGGGGCATGATTTAGCTAACAGGAGGCGACCCGAAAGTCGAGGGTTAGACCTCACATCCATCACTCAGGGTACAACAAATCCAGGATGCCACCATCAGAGTTCATGATAGAGGGAAAGATCAGTCGAGTGGGGAGAGGACGCCCAGGGCTCCCAGACTCCTTCGAAGAAAGCAAATGTGTCTGAGCGGATTGCCGACAGCCTTTCAGATTGATAGATCTTATTGATTCTATCAATCACAGCTTGATAGCTCAATGACAAGGATCGCCACTGAGAAGCAATGTGGATCCTAGCTGCCATCAGGATAAACTGGGCCAGTTTAAATTTAGCATTTGCTAATTTAGACGGTTTGTCTCCAAGTAAAAAGACCGAGGGTGTGGGGAGGAGGGCGCGCCCCAGTAAGGCTGATAGTAAGTCACAGATGCGACCCCACAACCTAGAAGCTACGGGACATGTCCACCAAATATGGAGCATCGTGCCCTCCTCATCACACCCCCGAAAGCAGGCAGAGGGGACCTCCGGGTAGAAGTGATGCAATTTGGCCGGTACAAGGTATGTCCGGTGGAGTATTTTAATGGAAGTCTCCGCCAGAGTAGTCTGCCATGACCCTCTAGTCAAAGTCTGGGAGCGCTGGTGCCATCTGGATACACTCGATTCCTCCGACAGATCCGCCTCCCACTCCAACATATAGTGGAGTTTGGTGCCCTCTGGGGGTGCAGTGAGGATAGAATATATCCTGGACAGTAGGCCTTGTTTATATAGGGAGACGCAGTATACTTCTATATGGGACACTCCGTGGTTGCCTCATTTAGGCTCTTTTGCAGGAATGGGGGGGGGGGGGGGGGGGGGTTGGCGTAACAGGGGCATTATTAGAATCCACAAACTTGTTGATAATACTGGTCTCAAATCTTATGAGCAACTTCAGACGGAAACTGGATTACCGTCCTCCGATTTCTATAGGTACTTGCAGCTGCGCCATGCCTTCCGGGCTGACCATGACGGCGGTATGTTGAGCACGGTACTCCAAAACAAGATTATTGCGTTTATAGAGAAGAGGGATTCCTCCTCTGGAGTTATTTCTTTGCTCTATCAGACCTTACTGGATCTATTTCTGCAGGACCAATCGATAAAAAGTAGGACAAAATGGGAAGCGGAAACAAATGGGGGGCATCAGTCTACCAAATATTTATGACTATTATCTTGCGTCACAAATAGGCCCTTTGGAGAGTTGGTGGAAGATGGATCTCTCTAAACAATGGACCCATATTGACTCTACTGAGATCATAGGGGGAAACCTTAGAGCCTTATTAGTAGCCTCGTTGTCGAAAACTTTTATTAAACCAAGACTGTCTTTCCTAGCCTCTAATGCATTAGACTGCTGGATTAAATACCACACCCTAGTTGACAAAGACATTCCTGTAGGTAGGGCTTCATCCCCTCTAGCGTCTCTGGACTATCTCATCCCAGATTTAGGGGTGAGCTCGTGGAGCGAATATGGTCTCACAGAAATTCCCCAACTATACCAGTCAGGGAAGTTGACCTCCTTTGAATATATTCATAATACCTTCCAGGTTCCTAATGTAGAATTTTATAAGTATCTCAGACTCAGGCACTTTTTAGCGGAGAACCCAATTTTGCCAACCATACACAGATGCGTATTGGAGACATGGTCACTATCTAACCGTAATGTCAAAACCCTTCGTCCCCTATACTCCCTACTTAATAGCAAAGACGAGTTTCACAAATCCGCACCGCTGCTCTCCTGGGAAAAAGATTTGAGGTCTGAATATTCACTGTCTCAGTGGCGATCGGCTTTTCAATACGTCTCAAAGAATATAACTTGTGTAACTCAATATGAATCATTTGTGAAGACCGCCTTAAGGTGGTACTTCACCCCTGAAAGGCTACATACCATTTATCCGTCGGTCTCTCCTATGTGCTGGAGGAACTGTGGTGAAAGAGGCACGCTGTTTCATATCTTATGGGACTGTCCAATGGTTAAGCCTTTTTGGGCTGAAGTCTTCTCCATGATTTCCCAGCTTTCCGTTTCAGGAGCTACATGGAGCTCTCCATCCCCCTCCCTAGCCTTATTGATGATTGATATCACGGATATTCCCAATTCACACAGGGGTATAGTGTGCCATATTCTCCTCTCAGCCGCCAAGCTGGCTATCACTTCAAAGTGGAAGTCTCCCCATCCACCCACCATCCTTGAGGTATCCCAAAGGGTTAATAAAACATGTCTGTATGAACGGATTATGGCCTCTGCTTCCAGTAATACACTGTGTAACGCAAAGAAATATGAAAAGACGTGGGGTCTGTGGAAGTCCTCCACATACATGTCCTCTTCCTGATCTTCCCCGATACAACAGGGTGAAAGCTTCCCTTATTCAACTCTTCTCTTTCCCTATTGGTATACATTGAGGAAATGTTGTTGTTGTTATTTTGTTTTTTCTTTCCTTAAGAACTATATTATTTATATATTATTTGTGCACTTATTTGCTGGAAAATGTCTCAGCTCCCTCTTATATGACTGTGCTCACCTGCGAGTGTATCACAGTTAAACTATTTGTGCTGTATGCTTTACTTTATTATTATACTTAAATAATAAAATACTTTGACTACTAAAATGGGAAGCGGAGATGGGGCCGTTAGAGGAAACCCAGTGGCAGGAGATATTGGAGAGGATTCCGCAGCTCTCTCTCAGCGAGGCCCATAGGCTGTCGCACCTATATCTAATACATAGGGTTTATAGAACTCCTCAGTTTCTGTTTAATATTGGACTTCGGTTGGACTCCAAATGCCCGCGATGCGGGGAGGATGCGGGTATGCTGCACATTCTGTGGTCATGCTCGGCACTGGAAGGTTTTTGACGCGCGGTGCTGCATCTCATTAATTCTCTGTATGAAGTTACGCTGGATGGGACTCCATTTGTATGTGTATTGGGGTATGTGGAGAACTTGCCAATCACTTAACCCAGGAAGATAGCAGTGGCCAGAATGTTGTATATGGCTCGTAAGCTGATTGCTCAACACTGGCTGGACGAGGGTAGTCCTAGTAAAACCGAATTTATAGCCAAGATTAATTGGTTACTTAATTTGGAACGAGGGGTCTTTAGGAAGAGGGGTGCCATGGCCAAATTTGAAAAGCTCTGGACTCCTTGGATTGATGCCCCCGGGCTGGCGTCCAGGGAACTTCAGAGATACCGTCTGGGATTAGTGTGAGGGTACTATCGCATATTGTACATATATGGCTCGGTGATTGGCGATTTCTTACAGGAGGCATGGAATGTTTCTACGCTATGTAATGTAAAGTGGGGAGGTTATGTCCGATAGCGAATGTATATTCCAATTATAAGATCACAGCTTTTCTATCAATATTTTGTGGGATTGTTGTAGGGAAGGGGCTTGTGCCTGTGTAATTATCATGCGGTTGTGATGGTGTAACCGAATGTTGAAGCTATGGAAGATGGAGGGCATTATAATGATGGTTTGGGGGGTTGGGGCCTTATGTTTGTATTATTAAAATGTTAATAAAAATTACTTAATTAAAAAAAAAAGTATATACACACAGATAATTCTATCAATCACTGATAATACCCCCACAGTGTACATCGATTTGTGACTGACAGCTATGTATACACGCTTACACAGAGAATGCTATCAATCACTGATAACACTTCTCTGTGTACAGTTATCAGTGACTGACAGCTATCTCTGTATACACACTTACACAGAGAATGCTATCAATCACTGGTAACACTTCTCCGTGTACAGTTATCAGTGACTGACAGCTATCTATGTATATAAACGTACACAGAGAATACTATCAATCACTGATAACACCTTCCTGTGTAAAGTTATCAGTGACTGACAGCTATCTATGTATACACACTTATACAGAGAATACTATAAATCACTGATAACACCTCCCTGTGCACAGTTATCAGTGACTGACAGCTATCTATGTATACATACTTAAGGCTCATGCATACGAACGCATTTTCTTTCTGTGTCCGTTCCTTTTTTTTGCGGACCATATGCAGAACCATTCTTTTTAATAGGACAAGGATAGTACTGTTCTATTAGGGTCCAGCTGTTCCGTTCTGCAAAATACGTAATGCACACGGACGTCATCTGCATTTTTTGCGGATCCGTTTTTTGCAGACCTTAAAATACATATGGTCGTGTGCATGAGCCCTTATGCAGAGAATGCTATCACTCACTGATAACACCTCCTATGTGTGCGCCTATCAATGACTGACAGCTATCTCTGTATACACAGACAGGGAATGCTATCAATGAATGATAATACCTCCCCCACATACAACTATCAATGACTAACAGATATCTATACCGTACATACTTAGGGTCCATTCACACGTCTGCATTTTGCGGACCGCACATTGCCAATATGCCTGTTCTTGTCCGCAATTGTGGACAAGAATAGGACATGTTCTATTTTTTTCAATTGCGGACCCCGAAGTGCAGGTCCGCAATTCCGTGTCCGGGCAGCACATCGGGCTGCCCCATAGAAATGAACGGGTCCGCAATCCCGTTCCGCAAAAATGGAACAGAATTGCGGATGTGTGAATGGACCCTTACACAGGGAATGCTATCAATCACTGAAGGATGAATAGTAGGAATAATAGAGGAAGGACACAACAAAGTTATATGAAAAAATGTTCCAGCATTGTTATTACATGGGGAATGTAAGTAGTTACTAAAATAGATGTCAGGAGATGTGACAAGTCCTCTTTGGAAGTTACTTACAATTTGATTTCACACATTTATAATATGCGGAGGTTTGTGTTTTGAAATTTAAAAACCCCCCACAAATGTCTAGACCGAAACACAAAAAAGGTGAGAATGACAAACTTTTAACCCAATTCTTTTCAAAGAATTAACTGTGCTTTATTTAATCGACTTGGAAGTATGTGATCACCATGGAAACACGGGGTGGTGAAAAATATTTAAAAAATAACTTTATCAGACTAGATTTCCCAATCAATGACCTAGAAAGAATGATTTCACTAAAAATGTGTTCACCGGGTTCATTTT
The DNA here is from genome assembly GCF_014858855.1 of Bufo gargarizans. Lineage (NCBI taxonomy): Eukaryota > Metazoa > Chordata > Amphibia > Anura > Bufonidae > Bufo > Bufo gargarizans. The sequence continues at coordinate 350,244,598 of NC_058081.1, forward strand.
CATTTATGTAGTTTGTTGCATTCTTTCTTTCATACTTTTTTCAAGCTTTTCAGCTGCACATCCTGTCGGGATAGAACAGATTTGTAATTTGGGGAATGACACATGTATCATAATATCAGTAGAGGGAACCTCCCTGCCACTCCCAGGCCTCTGGGGAGGACCTCTTTTTTCATCACCAATCAGACTCAGCAGAGTTCGGCTTAATTATTTTGACCTGTTCCCTGCCATTTGGCATTTTTATTTTTAACTTCGACAACCTCTTTAACCCTTTCCCTGCAAAAGGCATATCTTATATGTTGTTGCGCTGCAATTCAGCACCCAAGGAAGTATCTCATATTTCCATGATACTGACGCTGGACCTCAGGCTGTGTAACAACCAAAGATGCAAGCCAAGCCTTGTTTTAAAGAAGACAAACTCAGCTTTTAAAGGGGTTATTCAAATTCTAAAAGAGTCCCCCAATGCCGGGCCCTTCATATACATTATACTTATCTGCTTCCCGGCACCCTGCATGGCCGCCGCTGCATCTCCCCGTCGTGTGGATCAAAACATCCGGCAACAGGGCAGGGATGAGGGCAGCCAATAGCAGGTCACGACTGTGACCAGCCACCAGGGGGAGACGCAGCAGTCATCCAGGGATCCGGAGCGACGTGGGTGCCGGAGAGCAGGAAGTATTATGTATATCAGGGGCCTGGAGTGGATCTTTTAGAATTTGGATAACCCCTTTAATTCAATACCAAGATCGAGGCCCTAGCCTTCTTAAGTGGTGAGTTGGTGCCCTCAGAAAGGGATCTTAGTGAAAGTTGCACATATCTACAGCCTTCTTTCCCAACACTATTTAATTTGGGATTTATCTTAGGCTACTTTCACGCTAGCGTTTTCACTGGACCTGGCAGGGTTCAGCAAAAACGCTTCCGTTACTGATAATACAACCATCTGCATTCATTATGAACGGATCCGTTTGTATTATCTTTAACATTGCAATGTCAATTTGAAAGTCAATAGAGGACGGATCCGTTTTCTATTGTGGCAGAGAAAAATGGATTTTTTGTACTCACCGTAAAATCCTTTTCTCGTAGTAGGCATTGGGGGACACAGCACCATGGGTATATGTCCAACTACCACTAGGAGGCACTAGACAGAAAAAGTGTAGGCTCCTCCCAGGTGGGCTATACCCTCTCCACAGGCACGAGGCTATTCAGTTTGTACCAAAAGCAGTAGGAGAAAGAAGAAAAGCAAGGAACCAACAACTCCCGTACCGGGAAAGATCAAGAGACCAGGGATCTGTGTCCCCCAATGCCTACCACGAGAAAAGGATTTTACGGTGAGTACAAAAAATCCAATTTTCTTGTGCATGGCATTGGGGGGGACAGCACCATGGGACGTCCCAAAGCAGTCCCTGAGGGTGGGAAAAGAAGAGACACGCCACTGGTTGGGCATACAGGTGCAGGAGAACCATGTGACCCAACAGGAAAAAACACGGAATGGGCAAGAGGTTCCATAACAAGGAAGAAAACCTCAGAAGAAGCAGTGAAGACTGCCAGCACCCCAGGACAAATGCCTGGAAGAAAAACTCAAATGCAAGAAGGTGGCAAAAGGGAACACCGAGCGCAACCAAGGGCTGGAGAAAAAATGAGGACAGTTTTTTTTTGTTAGAACTACCCAACGCTCTACATTGTCTCAGACCCAAAAAACCTGTGGCCATCCCCTGACAGGTCAGGGGAGAAAGGAAACAGGGAAGCACTGGAAACCAAACGAGTGAGGGAAGCCATAGCAAGGCTCACATGTGAAGAGAGCAGGTCTCCCCTCACCACGAGGCCAGGTGATGAAGCAAAGCGCCCCATTAAAAGGTGAAAACCCAAGGCTGCTAGAGGAAACCGCCAACCCTTGGAGAAGGAGGGGGTTGTAGGTAAAGGCCAGGAAAAGAGAACGATAACACATGCGTCCCAAAAACAGGAGACGAGGCACAAGCCTCTGAAAACAAGATATCACTGTGAAGAGTAAGACCAGAGGAAACTCTGGGCATGTGAAGTATCATGGAAAAAAGGAACCAGATACAGGCCCAGGCAATCTCAGCAGGGACACACTGGACTGAGAGACATGAGAGTAGAAGGAGAGTTCTCCAAACAGGCTAAGGAGGAAAGGTTCTACAACAGGAGGAGGTCCCTCCCGAAGGAGACCATATGTGGAATTGCAAACCGTAGCACTAAACCACCCAATACCAGGTACTTGACGTAGGAGGATGGGAAAAGAGACACGAATCCCAAGAGGACCTCAAATGAACGGGGACAGGGACTCCAGAAAGGAGTACCCAGTATGGGCTCACAAGGAACCAGGAGCTGAACCACCAGAAGACAACGCAAGCCAGAATATCCAGGAGGGGGGCGGAGCCAGCTAGCCATGGTGTAGGTCGTCTGCACAAGAGCTCCACACCACTAGCCCAGATACTTTAGCTTTATTCAGTGGAAACTGATCTCAAGATGGGGAAAACTCTCAGAGACAAAGACAATGCCTCCGGGGCCACTTTGAAGACAAAGAAAACCCAGGGGGAATGAATAAGTTCCTTAACAGGAGATCTACGACGCATCCCGAGAGAGGCAAGATGGCGCGTGACGCGCATAACCTCTCTGAGCGGGAAGGAGCCGATTCGGACGCAGACAGCTCTGATGCCGAAACTTACAGCAAAAGTGAGTCGGACTCCCTACCTCTCACCCGTAGCTTTCTCCAGCAGTCTCTGGCCCAGGCCCTTACTCCGGTCATGAGGGAACTATCGGACATTAAGGCCGAGTTTCTACAGCTTGGCCACCGAGTGGAAAGCCTGGAGGAAAGCCACGACCAAATGATTCAACGGGAAGCAGGAGTTCAAGACCATCTGAAGATGGTATCTAAAATGATTAATACAGCTTTCCTTAACCTGGAAGACCAGGAAAATAGAGGTCGGAGGAAAAACGTCCGCCTGAGGGGCATACCTGAGTCGGTTCAAGCAGAGGACCTGACAGGCACCGTGCGCGGTATATTTGCCTCTCTTGTAGGAGAAGAATAGGCCGCCGCCATCGTGATAGAAAGAGCGCACAGAGCGCTCAGACCAAAGCCGCCCGCAGGTGAGCCGCCTAGAGATGTGGTCTGCGCCCTCATGAACTTTCTAGATACCTCTGCTGTCCTGAGAGCAGCAAGGGAGAAGGGGGATGCCTCCTTAGACGGCCATAAAGTGCTTCTATTCCAAGACCTGGCGGCTAGCACGTTAGCTAAGCGCAGAAATCTGCGCCCACTGACATCGATGCTTAGAGAAAAGAAGCTACCTGTCAGATGGCTGTTCCCGTTTGGCCTTAGCACCGCCATAGGAGGTAAACAATTCACAGTGAGACTCCCAGAAGATCTGCCACCTATTTGGGAAGCCCTGGGCACAGAAGCTCTCGATATCCAGTCATGGCTCCCTTGCGATCCAGCTACAGAACTTCCTGGCCTGTCACAGTCTGAGGGCTGGCGCTTAGCGCAAAAGAAGAAGTCCCCGAAGAAAATAATTACCTAACCTGCTCCTGTGAGAATTTTCCTGGGATTTCGCATTGTTCCGGACCACCGGAGCCTATCGTTAAGGGTCTCCACTGTTGCTGCGTTCCAGCTTCACAGGACTCAGGTCTTATGCCCTTTGCCCGATTACTATATTTTTGCGCCAATGCCTCTTATGCTTGTTTCTTCATTATGCCATGCTGATACAAGGGCCATTGGAATACTTTACAATTTTTTGTTTGTCCTTGCCTCTTTCCTCTCTTTCTCCTTTCAGTTTGCCTTTTTCCCTCTACCCTTACCTGTCCTTGAGCCACCATCTGGTTGCTATCTAGGATATAGAACCGGCTGTCTGTGTTTTGATCAGGGTTCATACAAATCCACTGTCTATACTTATTCTTTGCGTTTGGGCTGGGGTGTGGGCTCTGGCTCTGGGGTGTCTACACGCTAGTTTTCCCCCGCCAGGGTCCTTACCCTCTAGGTAATTGTAACCTATATAGCACTTACCTTTAATCCCTTCTTTAAATGTTGTGTTCATATTCGTTGTTTTATTGTTACCCTGTGTCGCCCTCTCCTGGTCACATAGCTTTACTGCTTAGTTCCGATCATTTTCACCATGTCTGATATAAAGGGATTATCCCTCAATGTGAATGGCATGAACACGCCACAGAAAAGGAGCCAAATATACCATACACTTCGAAGAGAAGGAGCGGACTTAGTCCTTTTGCAGGAGACCCATTTTAGACACCTACATATACCCAAAACAGAAAATAAAATTTTCCCCGTCTGGCATCATGCCTCTTATTCCTCGGCTGCCAGAGGCGTTTCTATAGCCCTAGGACAGAATTTCCCCTTTACCCTGGAGACCAAACTAGCGGATCCTGATGGCCGTTTTCTTTTCTTAAAAGGCAAAGTTGCAAACACTATGTTCACTATAGCCAACCTATACGCCCCAAATAGTAGGCAGGTCACCTGGTTGCTTCACACCCTGGAGGCCTTAAAAACATTTAAGGAGGGATTCCTCATTCTGGGAGGGGATCTTAATCTTACACTCGATCCTTCTATAGACTCGACCTCTACAGGTCGCCCCACCTCAAGTAGGCAGCTGAGGAAATTACTTATTACTCTAAGGGACTTGGGGATCTCGGATGTCTGGCGCATCCTCCATCCTGAGGGAAAAGATTTCACTTTCCACTCACTGACGCACAATTCATATCAGCGCTTAGATTACATTTTCTTTGCAAATCACCTACTGTCCTCGGTTACTGAGGCCAAGATCGGTAACATAACCATTTCCGAACATGCGCCGGTGAGTGTGAGGGTGAGATTCAATGAGCTGCCTCCGAGAACCTGGGTCTGGAGATTAAATGAGACGCTCCTAGAGGAGGAATCCCATAAAAAGGCCATTGAACAGTGCCTCATTAATTACTTCTTAGAGAACACTAGCGAACTTACTAGGGAGACGTCATTGTGGGAGGCTCATAAGGTTGTAATCAGAGGGGAGCTCATTAGTCTAGGCTCTAGTGCCAAGAAAAGGAGACAGAAACAACTAGACTCCCTCCTTCAACAGATCTACTTAAGTGTCTAAGGCTTAAGGTTATTGACCTTTTGAACATTAGAGCGGCTAGGGCCTTGAAGACGTTACGCTTCAAACAATATCTTCATGGAAACAGAGGTTCTAAATTAGTCTCCAACCTTATTAAAAACCAAAGGAACAAATCCTTTATTCAGGCCATCAAATCTGCTTCGGGCCTCCGACTCATCAATACCCCGGCGATAGCCCAGGAGTTTTGCTCCTTTTACTCGAACTTATATAACCTCCCGGTACCCCTCACTGACCAGCAAATTGAGGCTCGTTCATCCGAGTTTCTCAGCTCCATCAACATCCCAAGGTTAGCCGTGGAGGACATACATAGGATACTTCAGCTGTTCACATTAGAAGAGGTGGAAAAGGTACTTATGTCCATCCCTTCAGGTAGGAGCCCTGGGCCTGACGGCTTTCCAATTTCTTATTATAAAAAATATAAAGACATATTGGTACCTCACTTTGCTTCAGCTTGTAATCTCCTCCTTAGGGGTGGCTCTCTGACCCCACAGGCTCAGGAAGCACACATCACGATTATACATAAAGAAGGGAAGGATAAAGAGGCATGTGGAAGTTACAGGCCAATCTCGCTCCTGAATACCGACCTGAAGTGGTGGGCTAAATTGCTTAACAGCAGGATGTCGGTGTTGCTTCCTGGGCTTGTGGGTGAAGAACAAGTAGGATTTGTTTCAGGTAGAGAGGGCAGGCATAACATCAGTAGAGTTATACATACGATTACCCACTCCATCAAATCTAATTCTCCCCTCGTGCTTCTAGGCACTGATGCGGAAAAGGCGTTCGATAGGGTCAGCTGGGCCTACATGGGTAAAGTATTACAAGCTTTTGGTTTCCCAGAGGACTTTATCAGTGCTATTTTTACACTTTACTCTGCACCATCAGCGAGAATACTAGTCAACGGCACCCTATCGAACGCCTTCCAAATTAGAAATGGCACCCGCCAAGGTTGTCCATTATCCCCCACCTTATTTGTCCTCACCCTAGAGACACTTCTGCTTAAATTCCACCAATCTTCCACGATTAAAGGGGTGAAACTAGGTAACTTCGTCCACAAGATGGCCGCCTTTGCGGATGACCTGCTGCTCTTTCTATCTAATCCGGAACAGGCGTTGCCGGAGGTTATGCAGGTTTTTGAGTCCTTTGGGGTCATCTCCAATTTTAAGATTAACTTTGATAAGTCGGAGGCCCTTGGCATTTCCCTTCCTACTGCCCTGCGTACTAAAGTCAAAGCCCTTGCACCATTTAAGTGGCCAGCGCATGCGATAAAATATTTGGGAGTGATGATCCCGGCGAACCCCAAGTTGCTCTTCAGTTTTAATTTCCCCCCGCTGCTAGCCAAAGTTACCTCAATTCTCTCTAGGAGCAGCTCTCCATTCCTGACCTGGTTAGGCAGGAAAAATGTACTCACCACATATATCCTGCCGTTGATTCTCTATACCTTGAGAGCCTTGCCCATCTCAATACCGATGAGCTTCCTCAATAAACTACAATCTATTATGAGCAGGTACCTTTGGGACAAGAAGAGCCCCAGAATGTCCTTCCGCCTTCTTTCCCGAAGGAAGAAATATGGGGGTATTTCCCTCCCTGACCTATTGACCTACATACAGGCCATTAGCCTGGAAAGATGGCTTAAGCTTGCCAGACAAGAGACACACTGTATGCATATCGACCTTGAATTAGCATTGTTGGGTAGGGAGCTGTTTCATAGGCTATGGGCACCCGAGAGAGCAGGAGAGGAAATCAAAATTGTAAGCGTACTTACCAAAGCGATGCTTCAATATTGCCATAGGTTCTCGGGGTTAACTTCCACTCAGGACAAGATTTCCCCACTAGCCCCTATCTCAGTCATCCCCACATTATTATTTCCACGTATTCAGTCTCCATCAGACATCTGGTTATCAATGTCACATCACAGAGTAGGAGACATGAAGAGGATACAGACCTCATGCGATTTCTATACTGCCCTCTCGGGTGCTCCTGCTCTTGGTACAGACTTTATCCAAATTAACGACTTTGAGAATGCCTGTAAGCAATTTATGTCATCTAAGTATATCCCACTGCCTGACCCGTCATGGTTAGAGAATTTTGTGTTGCTCCCTCACCTACCCCATAAATGCACTACCCTCATATATAGGCAGATTCTAAAAGCGAGAGACTCTAACACACCACCTTGGGTCGCTGAGTGGGGAAGAGAGCTTCAACTTGTGTTCAATGATGCTGAAAGCAATTGGATTCAAAAATCCTCACACGGTTTTTCCAAATGCATTAAAATCCAAGAAAATTCTGTCAAAACAGCGATGCGATGGTATAGAACCCCTGAGTACCTCTTTAAAATCCGTCTGCTATCCACGGATCTCTGCTGGAGATGTCATGCTGCCACTGGTTCCATGTCCCATATCTGGTGGTCCTGTCCTGCCATCAAATCTTTCTGGGCGGATGTAGAATCTGCCATTAACATGATTTGTACATTGACCTTGAAGCTCTCTGCTCCGCTAGTACTTCTTTGGATGCCCACCTCCGATTTCCGACCCGGGAAAAATAATTTAGCTACTCACTTACTTATGGCTGCAAAGCTGTTGATTCCAGTTAAATGGAGAACAGCTGATCCACCAACGCTGAGGATGTGGCGCGACAGGGTCCATCAAATATGTCAGATGGAGGAGCTGATAGGTTGGGCTTATCACAATAGAAATTGATTTCTGCAGGTTTGGCAACCATGGCTTGACTATAGATCAAACCTTCTCAATTCCCGACTGTGGGAATCTGACTAGCATTGCTGGTGGATGGTCACCTCTCACAATAGTTGGACAACACCCCTTCCATTTCCACTTACCTCTTCTCTCTTTCCTCTCTAATCTGTCCATTGATGGCGATATAGTTCGGATATGCTATACCATGCCTCTGGTATAGTACAAAATATTACCTTTATGGATATCTGTAAACAATAGTACCTTTATGGATATGTCTGAGCAGATTATAAACTCCATCCTTGGGTCGACACACTGTTGGGTTTGTTACTCCCTTTCTCCCTCCCTATTGATGTGTTATGTGTTGAATGTATCCAGAAGCATTGTAAGATCAATCATTTCAGGGGCCCTTTAGCCCTAGAAAAGTGGTTGTCACACCCTAGCCTGTATTGTCAGGTTCTACCTTCGATGATTTATGCCTAGATTTCATTGTGATGTGACGGTCGCTGTACTGCGCTACATGCGACATGATGATTGTTTACTCGCTTATCTAATAAAAAAGAGATTTCAAACAGAATATCCAGGACAGGCGAAAAGAAACCACCATAGGGGAAGGGACATTGGCCATGGACAACTAGCCATACCAAGAATAGTGACTAGCAAACTGTATACATTGTCCCAGAGAGGGCAAGTACAGCAGCTCGGGATGTACCACAAAACGACAGACATCCATATGCATAAGGAATGCAGAAGTCGCCATGAAAAAGTCGGGGGAGCCTACATAGAAATGTAGAAACCAGCTGCGACCGGCATACAGAAAACTCCCAGGGGGGAGAAAGTACTACGGGGCCCTGTCTGATGCCAGAGCAGTCAGCTGAAAATTCACCTACCAGACAGGTGTGTGGCGCTCAGTGGTCCTGTCCTTGACCCGTCAGGGAGGACGTCCAGCGTCGATAAATGCCGTGGACCCAGAAGGATCCCGTGTGGCGGAGGACATCCAGCGACGACCGAAAACCGTTGCAGCGGCCGATGCTCACCAGCTACGTGTCCAAACAAGGTAGAAGATCCAGTGGAGATCCCTGTACTTCACCAGGAATGGGCCGCTCTGTAATAGGAAACAACACGAGTACTCCTCTATAACATGGGGTAACGCGGAGCACAGCATACCGTAGTACCTTAAAGAGATGGCAAGAGCAACTCTAGCACAAAGGCCAACAACCACCTGGCCATGGAGTAGGGAGCGTGGTTGTATGAGGACCACCCGCCGGATCAGACAGATCAGTCATATACTGGAGCTACAGAAGTAGCACTAGACCGATAAGGTGGGGGTTGGGCTGGCCCACCCCTGCCAGATATGGTAACCATGCACATGCTGAACGAAGGTGGCCTGGTGCAGACAGTGCCTTGAGAGGTACAAGGAGACCAATGAGCACGACAGTAATGGAGTGGCACATGTATGGAAGAACCAAACGGATGGAACCAACGTCCGCAGCACAGATTAGAACCCGGGGGCAGAAAACACCCAGTAATACAGAAACTGTCTGGGCCACAGACTACACCATAGGGCCCAGCACTTGGGGTACTACAAACAAACGCCTAAAATATAGGTAAGGTGGCAGCATGTTGCCGTCTAAGGAGAGTGGAAACATAGCCAGAGCATCTGGGAATGCAACAGCATTTGGAGGGTACAGGTACTCAACCTGTAAAGTAGAAATACGGCTGTGTAGCGCAGAGATACGACCAGACAGGTGTAATGGGTACAGCATCTGGAGATGGTAGAGGTACTACATTTAAGATCGAAGCAAAGTGGCCGCATGGTGCACCCTAGAACCAGAGAGGTGCAACAGCAACCGCACTAACAATGGTACCCATAGGGCCGCACGGTACAACAAAGAACAAGACAGGTGCACACTACAATCAGGTAGGAGCAATGGCAACAGAAACAGGGCCGCATAGTACACCATAGAAGCCAGACAGGTGTAACGGCTGCAGCATCAGAGACGGTACAGGAACTCTACCTATGAAGGGAGTAAGATGGCTGTTTGGTGCACACTAAGATGAGGTAGGTGCAATGGCCACGGCAATTGGAGGAGGCCTCAATATCTCATCCTGTAAGGGAGAGAAAATGCCACATGGTACACCATAAAGCCAGACAGGAGGAACGGCTACAGCATCCGGAGATGGTGCAGGTACTCTACCTGTTAAGGGATCAAGGTGGCAGGGAACAGACAGGTGTAATTGAACCGGACAGGGGCCTCTATATCTCGCCCGTAGGGAGAAATGTTGCCGCATGGAACACAATAGAGCCCGCCAGGGATATCGGCTACAGCATCGGAGATGGCGTAGGTACTCTACCTATGAAGGGAGCAAAATGGCTGGGAACAGACAGGTGCAATTGCAACGGCAATTAAAGGTGGCCTGTATATCTCGCCAGGAAGGGAGAAATAGTGCCGCATGGAACACCATAGCGCCAGCCAGGGGTATTGGCTACAGCATCAGGAGATGGTGTAGGTACTCTACCTATGACGGGAGCAAAGTGGCTGGGAACAGACAGGTGCAATTGCTACGGCAATTGAAAGCGGCCTGTATATCTTGCCCGGAAGGAGAAATAGTGCTGTATGGAACACCATAGAGCCAGCCAGGAGTAATGGCTTCAGCATCTGGAGTAGGTGTAGGTACTCTACCTATGAAAAGGGGCAAGGCGGCTGGAAACAGAAGATATAATTACTCTTAACTCACCAACCTACAGGAGGCGATTGCCGAGCTAACCGCTTGCCTAGAACAGGAACCCCCTGTAATGAGGTAGAGTGGCGAACACCAGCACCAGGATGGGGACCCCGTGGAAACACTCCCAAATGTGTAGAGCATAGCCCCTGGTATAGGGGAACCAGGAAGGCTTGTCAGGGACAGCCTATGGCAGTGATGCAGGTACCCCCCTGTTAAGGAGAAGGCGTACGTACCAGAGACACAGCGTATGTGACTCAGTATGCTAAACACAGGGACGGCTGCCTTACCTGTGCGGTTGAATACCTGTGCAGTCAGGGGAACGCCATCCGAAAATCCACTAGAGGGGATACCAACCCCGGGTAGGAGAGGTTCCTCCGTGCACGTTAGTCTTGACCTCCCAGAGGGCTTCTGTATGGAGAAAGACTGCCTGATGCTCTGTTCCGAGGGAATCGGTGCAGAGGTGTCCCCAGAGGCAACGGATGGGGTGACAGGAAAGGATTCGTCACCAGCCTCAGGCCTGTCCTGGGGAGGATCCGAGGATGCCGAGGAGGGGTGGGACCCCGTTGAGACCACCCGAGGGTGTACTGTGAGCTACCCCTTGCCGAACCCAGGTGAAGGTACCCCTAACTAAGCGTGCCCCATCTGCAGGTAGGACCCTGGGAGGGCAGAGGTGGCCGCAATTTGGGTAGGTAGCGGTCCAGCGACACCGCCAGGAAGAGTCAGACAAGGTTCCCATGGCATTGACATGGAGGGAGCCCATTCATGGGGAACCTACACAAAAGGATAGTTCAGGGGACACGATGGGATCTGGGAAGAGGTACTGCACACAAGCAGGGACAGGCTGACCGCATGGCAGCCATCGTAGACAGCGGACGCACGTGAAAACACGTGGCTATCCGAGGAGAGGCTGGGAGAGGAGATGCTCATAAAGCAGCCAGCAGAGGCCGTCTTATCTTGACCCGGATGCCCTGTTCTCCAAAGAGGTGCTGCAGCAGCTTGTTCCCCAAATAGAGGTGGTCAGTAGGGCTGCAGGAGAAATGAAGCAATTGAGGGGAGGGGTTAGCCACCCCCTCCAACAGAAAACCCACGTTAGCCCAGGAAAGGGTGGAGGAGATAGCCCCTCCCGAGGGCTGGGCGGGGCTCAGAAAGCCCGGGAAGCAAGGAGGAGGGGCCGGGAAGATCGCGGCCTAGCAGGCCCAAAAGCCGGGGCCTCGATTTATGAGGCACCTGGGAATGGAGCGAGGAGGGCGGGGCGATCAGAGGGCCCTCCAGACCCATAAAAATAGGTGAGGAGGGTAGGGGGGGAGAAGCGACACCTGGGGATAGGCGGATCAGGGCAAACGGAGCACCAGGGAGCCGGGAACGGGCCATAGAAGAGGAGGCCTAGTCCCGGCAGAAGCCGGGGACTAAAGTAGCGGGGAAGGCCAGGTAGAAGACTGTGTGGCCAGGGAGGAGAGAAAAAAACCAAGCAAGGGGGGAGAGAAGGGAGGGGAAACAAGAATATAACCCCCCCACCAAGAAAAAGGGGGGGGGGGGGGGGGGGGTTGGCTTGGAGGAAGATGGAGGCTCCCCAGGACCCCCAGCTAAAGTGGATCCCATCCCCCTGGCCACAGGAGGGAACCTAACCCTGGGGCAGGGACACAGGGACAGGGGAGTATACTCACCATCCGATATACTCACCATCCAATGTCTTCGGGCGCCGCAGGGTCACCCCTTCGGCAGACTCAACACGGGAACCGTGGGAATGCCGGCAAGCCACTGCGGATGCAGTCTGTGGGGACTGGGTGACTGGCGATGGTACTGAAGTATGCGCCCGCAGTGGGGGGGGCAACTAAAGTGGAGCACGATGGAGCCCCAGCCTGCAGCAGGTATAACGGTGGGAAACACCGAGGACAGCAGGACCTGCAAAAAAGCAGGACAGGTCTGCCTCCTACGGACACTAGACTAAAACTGAATAGCCTCGTGCCTGTGGAGAGGGAATAGCCCACCTGGGAGGAGCCAACACTTTTTGTGTCTAGTGCCTCCTAGTGGTAGTTGGACATATACCCATGGTGCTGTGTCTCCCAATGCCATGCACGAGAAAACGGATCCATCCCCATTGAGGGTAATGCCGGATACGTCTTGCTCTGCATCCCAAGACAAAAAAAAAAACTACAACATGTTGCGGTTTGCTCTCCGGTATGGTAACGCAACTAAATGGAACGGAATGCATTTTGGAGCCTTCCGTTCTGTTCAGTTCAGTTTTGTCCCCATTGATGGATCTCAATACCGGAAAACTAAAACACTAGTGTGAAAAAATTATTTTATATGTATGCAAACCATCTGTGAACAGAGCCCATAGGGCTGTCCTAACCATCAGTGGAGCCCAGCCAAGCCTATTCCGAGCGAGTCCAGGACCTCCCCTCATCCTCAAGTCCCCTTCTAGTTCCACAAACATCATTTTGAAGCCGCACTATAATCTTGCATGAGCGCTTTTACTTGTCCCCTAAGCGCCCACACAGTCTCCCATCCCTGTGCTGGCATTAGTCTCATGGAAAGAACTGTGCACGCATCAGCTTAAAAAATAAATAAAGCTGACAGCTAGATTAGGACAGCCCCTTGGGCTTTTTTCACAAGTGATTTGCCTATACTGTCTAAAAAAAAGAAATGTTTAAACAAAACCACAGCAATCATAAGTTACATACTGGTATATTTCTGACATGCTATAGAAGACCTCCAAAAACATGTAATCAGGTCGATACGCGTAATCTTTCTGAAAGAATCCCTCTAAAGCTGAGTTACACAGCCAGGGCCGTCTTTACCAAGGGGCAAAAGGGGCAGCTGCCCCGGGCCCAGTTGCTCCTGGGGGGCCCAAGGCAGCTGCCTCTTGAGCCCTGCTAGCTACTGCCCCGGGTGTCAAGCTGTCTGTGTACTTTAACGTTGTGATCTAGGACCTTAATGACATCATCACCATGTGACCAGTAACCTAGCAATTACTGGTCACATGGCTATGAGGTCATCACAGGTCCTAGCAGGAGTGTTGCAGAAGTTAACTGTGGAGCTTTTTTGTGTGAAGATTACATCAGAAAAAAGGTGACAGGGGCTGTTATGTTAATATACTGTAAACTACTGTATAGTGGGGTGCTGTATACTATGTGGGGGCCTGTATACTGTGGGGGGGCTGTATATTGTGGGGGGCTGTATATTGTGTGGGACTGTATACTGTGTGGTGGGCTGTATACTGTGTGGGCTGTATACTGTGGGGGGCCTGTATACTGTGTGGTGGGCTGTATACTGTGTGGGGGGGGGGCTGCATACTGTGTGGGGGTCTGTATACTGTGTGGGGGCCTGTATACTGTGGGGTGGGCTGTATACTGTGTGGTGGGGCTGTATACTGTGTGGGGGGGTTGTATACTGTGTGGGGGGGCTGTATACTGTGTGGGGGGGGCTATATACTGTGTGGGGGGGCTATATACTGTGTGGGGGGCCTGTATACTGTGGGGGGGCCTGTATAGTGTGGGGGGCCTGTATATTGTGGAGTGCTATACTGCTGTACTGTATACTGTGGGGGTCTGTATACTGTAAACTGTGGGTGTGGTATAGTGTGGAGTGCTATACTGCTGTACTGTATAGTGTGGGGGGCTGTATCGTGTATAGTTTGGGATGCTGTATACAGTGAGGTGTTGTATACTGTGAGGTGTTGTATACTGTGGGGTGCTGTATACTGTGGGCAGCTATACTGCTCTACTATATACTGTGGGGTACTGTATAGTGTGGGGTGCTATACTGCATACTGTGTGGTGCTGTATACTATAGGGTGCTATACTACATACTGTGGGGTGCTGGGGTGCACTGTAACACTAGGGTGAGCCGAGCTCTGGTCTCCTTCCTGCAGAGCGGTGCCCACTTCCAGCCTGAGCCCAGCTGCCCAGAACACTGATCCTGAGCCGCTGGAGTCTTCAGGAATGGAAGTATTTACAGTCATTCACTGTACTCTACCAGATGTGTGGATTTTTTGTGTGTGTGTTGTGCTGGAGGGCGTGATTGCCTGCTAAGGTGTGGGAAGGCGGGATCCAGGGGGCCAAAGTAAATTTTTGCCCAGGGTCCAATCAATATTAAAGACGGCCCTGTACACAGCCCAAGATATAGCAGGAGAAAGCAGCCCCCCCTTTTCCAGTTGAGACGTCAGCCAGCCAAGGAGGAGAAGGGTGGGCAGTGCTGACAAGCGGCACCGGCATAACATGTCTCTTGTACATGTGTACAAGGGGAAGATAACATGGACTTCTGTGCATGTTATTAACCCCCATCACTTATTATTCACAACGCAAACTTGGGTGGTCTTTTTTCCAGAAAAAGAATGAGAAGATGAATGCTTGCTCATCTAATCTCCACTCTGTGCCTAGTTAGGCCATTTATGGATACCATGGCCCAGATGTTTACCAGCATTAGAACCACAGCACCAAATATGCTGAAGCAAAGGCAACACACAAATATCAATTAATTTTACAATGTCCATATCCAGTCCACAGCCAATCAATAGTGTAAAATACGCAGGCTGCTTCTCTAGCGATACCTGTTAGATGCTGCAGTAATAGCAATAACTATCACACACAGAGAAATATCTAACACATTTTTGACACGCTCACGCTAAATGATTGTTTCAATTACTGTAGTTTTTTGGTTATTTTTAAAAGAACACTATTCAAATGCATTTCAGAGGGGTGTAATGCAGTGGCTTTTTGTGGCCATAATATGGATACAACTCCCGGACCTAACAGAACAGTTGGTATGGCACTCGGACTCATTCTCTGATTAACTACAGGAGGTTCAGGAGTTGAGTCCATAATACCTGAGTAATAAAGACCCATATTATACCTGTCTAAACCTGGCTTTAGCTAATGCATTAGGTTCAGGAATTTATCAGTGTTAATTAAAATTACAGTTTATATGGGGGGGGGGGGGGGATTATACACTACATGCAGCACTGAGTGTGGTATGTATGAACTCCTCATATCTTACATCTTTTTTGTAGACTGTATTTTATTTGCAAAAGGTCTCTGTTAGAGTACACATCTTAGTCGCAAATTAGAATTTTTGTGCAATTTTCGTTAATAATCACTGTTTGCTGTAACGTTCCATGAAGATACATGGCTTCAATTCTAGTGTTTTTAAGAGGATGAGCGCTCGTTAAAGTATATGTGTTCTGTATATATTTTCACCCCTTAATATATTACATTTACATTGTTTTTATGCGCAAGCTCCTGCTTGGATGTGCATTTTAGGTACAAATGTTTGTTTTGATGCATTTTTTTTAAAAATGATTCCTGTTTGTCACACATTTAGATGAAGGTGGACATGGTTGTCAACAGTCTGTCAAGACAACTGCAATTATCAGGTTGTCTGCTTTCAGGAAATATATAGGTTTTGGAGGTCCCTTTCTTTTCAAGGACTGTAATCCCTGTATTTTATAGACTGCTAACCAGATATTTGGGCTTTCCAGTTCTGGTGTTTTTATGACATATGACTGTAAGTCTTGACAACTTAACTTTTATTTTTAAGAAACGTGGACCATATTAATTTCTGCTTGGGTGACACTTTTAAGGAAAAAAATACGCTTTGATACAAAGTTGCAAGAATGTGTCTGTGAGCAGCCACAGGTGTTTGAACATTGTGCACCTCAGGCAGCCAAAGCAAGTTTCTCAGTTTTGACATGCCAAAATAAAACTTAAATTAAATTAAAAAAATCATACTAACCCAATACCCATATAGTTTCTGAAACCAGATACCCAACAAATTATCAGAATGCCACGCAGCACTTTATACACACAGACATGTACGAAGAGAATCCACTGCACTTTCCTTTATACACCGACACCTTCATGTAATACTGCTTCAAAACTGATTTTTTCATAAAAATTAAAAAGAATAGTGTGTAGTGCAGCTCTGACCCTCATCCCCCCAGGCAGCCCTGGGTAGGCCACTAGCCCTACTCATATTCCAGAACAGGTTGCTGGTGGCCATTTTTAATCACTCCCAGAGAACCTCTTAACACAGCATGAATTTCTGACAGGTGCTAGATAAGCTATATAAAGCCTATAATAAAAAAATCTTTACAGAGGTTGTCCCTTTAAGACAGGATAGGGGATTCTTTAACCCTTTGGCACTGGATCGCACATGCAGCGAACGTCATGGCCGGCAAGTCTGTGCTGTTTCAAACAGCAGAGACCTGCAGCTAATTACTGTGACTGGCAATAATGCCGATCGTAGTAATTAAAGGCTTTAGATGCCATGATCAAGTGAGATTGCGCCATCTAAATGCGCAAAACCCCTAAAGCTCGCACTTCTGGGTTTCCTACCGACACCCGCTGTGGCCAATGAGGGCACTGGTAGTTGCGCTGAACACTATGAGCCTCGCTGACGTGGCTGATAGTGTTCACACTGCAATTCCTATTTTGGTCACCAGATAGAAACATAGAATGTGTCGGCAGATGAGAACCATTTGCCCAATAGCAGCCCAGGATAAGAAATGAGCAATTTTCAGTCCAAACCCCATTTTAAAAATCCCTGATAGTACAAAAAAAAACAACAAAAAAAAAAACATTATTTATAGGCTCATAGATGAGCTTCGAAATTATCCCCAAAAATGTTTTTTTTTTTACAAAATAAAAAAAATTAAAACATTATGAAAGTTTAAAACAATCTCCTTTCCGTATAATAAAAAAATACCTTAATTAATAACAATAAATATAAAAATCATGGGTATCACCGCGACCGAAAACGTACATACTATTATAATATTTTTTAAAAATTCCAATATGGCGAATGGCGTAACGGAAAAAAGGGCAAAAATGGCCAGTTTGACATTTTTCATTGCTTCTCTTACTCAAAAAAATGCAATAAAATGTGATTTAAAAAAAAGTCAGGCACACTCCAAAATGGTATCAATAAAAACTACGGATTGTCCTGCAAAAAATGAGCCCCTAAACAGCTCAGTAGACCTAAGTATATAAAAGTTATGGGGGTCAGAATATGGTGATGTAAAAAAAAATATATACTTTTTTTTTAATGAAAGTTTAATTATATTTTTTTACACTAGTTAGACATAAAAAACCTATACATATATGAGACATTGTTTGTGATCGTACTGACCCAGAGAATGAAGGGCATGACCAGTTTTGCCGTGGGAACAAAACTTGCAAAACGGTGGAAGAATTGCGGTTTTTTGTTGTTTTTTTTAAATTACACCCCATTTGAAATTGTTTCTACTGCTTCCCACTACATTTTATGCTATAATTAATGGATAAGTGTCTGAGCAGCAGGGGTCTAACTGCTGGGGCCCCCACCAAGCACGGGAACATGGGCCTGTTCTCCCAGTATGAATGGAGCAGCAGACATGCCGCTCCATGGGCTTACAAGTTTGTTGTTTTAATATTAAAAATTAGTCTTTAAAAGGGGTGAATTGTGTTCCTCAGGTGGAGATGGCCACATCCAGCCACGAGATGTTGCTGCACATAAGAACCAGTGCCTTTAAAGCCTATGGGAAGCAAGTAGGAATTTAGTATAGATGTATGGGTGGGGTGAGCCTCTACCTATTTCAATATTTACAGCATATTCTGTGGATATTCCATAAATGTCCGTGAAGGAAAGCCTCTTTACTATATGGTCATAAGACAACATTAGTATATTTCTCTAGTCAATTTTCCTCTTCATCTGCTTTCAGTGTTACCTGGGGATCTGAGCTGTTCTCCATTATATCAGTTTGATCCTCTTTGTCAGATTCCTCCTGCTTAGCTGGACAAGGCTGTGTTTCTGTAAATACAAATGGTAGAAATAATAGCAATAACTATACATTTGCAGTGTTTTTATAGCAAACTCCCACACACATCTCTCCTCCATCAGGTCAGAACCTTTCGGGCAGACCCCCCCAGTGTGGCTGGACTTATGAAGGAAATCATACAAAGGCTAATTATAGACAGGGGTGTTCATTCCGGGAAACACACTCCTTGTGTGAGCGCTATTCCCAGCCTGGACACTAAACCTGTGAAGTAACCTGGAAACATTATAATGTTGTGAATTCCAGTGTCACCGCTGATCAACAAAGTTCAGTAGATCATCGGTGAGACTGAAATTCGCAACATTATAAATCATTATAATGTTATGAGTTCACTTCACAGACACAGCATTCAGGCCAAAAAATAGCTCTGACACAAGAAGCATGTCCTCCCAGAATTAATATGTTTGTCTTAAGCTAGCCTTATGCGTTCCCCATGCATCATGTGATCCAAAGGGACACGTTACCACTGTTGCCAGTCATTGGATGTTGACGAGGGGAGAGCGGATATTTGCAGCGATGCCAGGGGTGCGAAGGAGCCGGAACCCAGTGGTGGGGATCAGGTAAGTATGATTCCATCTGCAGGTTTAGTCATGCTGTAGGTCTGCCTGAAAGGGGGTGAACAACCCCTTTAATTAACCAAAATATTCGATTCATTCATTTCCTGTTGCTTATATATTGCCAACATATTCGGCAAGACCAGTGCAACATGCAGCACTATTCTTGGTGTCAAACTGACGGAAACCCTGAGAGACCATTTTTCAAGACAATGATATATGCTGCTGTTTAACCCCTTAGTGATGAATGACGTACTATGTACGTCATGATGTGGTGTTAGTTACCACATCATGACGTGCACAGTACGTCAGTAAATGAAAGTGTCATCTCAAGTATACGGTGACACTGGTATCTTAACAGAGCAGCAGAGCTGTCCGGACACCCATCAGGGGACCAATCACAGCGGTCCCTTATTCCTGATCGCTGTGTTTGGTCACTCAGATCTGAGTGACCTATCGCAGCACGTCCTACTTGCCAGCAGGGAAAAAAAAAGTTCACCCAAGCAAAAAAACACCCCACACACACTGTTCCCCTGACCCCACATCCTCCAATCACCTTTTCTCCCCACAGAACTTCAGTGTTTTTTTTTTAAATAAAATTGTGAAGTATATATTTCAGTAGGTAGCTTGAAATAGTTGAGGTTAGTGTTAGGGCTGTTTCTGTTAGGGCTGTTTCTTCTCTGTTTCTCTCTTTGGAGACTGGACATTGGCTCCAAAGAGAGAGCTGAAACGTTGCTGCTAGATGGGTGAATAAACCGTCCACATTTTTTCATCACAATTTGGAGTGCTAACTTTTTTCTTTGCTATATATATATACAGGGCTTGACAAATTTCCTTGGAATCTAGGAGCCAGCTAAAAAAGCTAGGAGCCGTTTTTTTTTTTTACCTTTTATAAAGCCTTTTTTTTTCAGCGACAAAAATAACACCTCTTAAATTAACATATAAAGAAGTCTAGACCCAAACAACATGGGCATTGTTTATTATCAGTGTGCTATGACGTCACTGTGTGTGTAATCTCTGCGCTCTGACGTCACTGTATGTATAATCCCTGCGCTGTGACGTCACTGTGTGTATAATCCCTGCGCTGTGACGTCACTGTGTATAATCCCTGCGCTGCAGCTGACTGAACTGAGATCCCTTCCCCAGGATGTTTGGTCCGGACTCATTCATCTCATAGAACTGCAGCTATGAAATCCACAGCGTATTGCAGCCAATACCAGCAAAATGGATAAAATTTTACCAAATATCCTCACATTTCATAAAATCCACACGGAAATGAACCTACTGTGCACAATTCAAATCTGCACCGTGGTCATATATGATTTTACCACGTGTAACTGAATTCCACAGCAAATCCACACGCTACATGTAGAGTTTGATATAAATTGAGTTTGATATATCAGATGATTTAGCCATTTTGGGGTCTTATGGCAACTCCTAGGAGAACTGTGTGGTATACAGCCTGTCACCCAGCTTTCCTGAGGAGAACATCTCTCAGTATGGGAACATATAGAGAAGTCATCAGATGATTTGGCCATTCAGCATTCTTAGTTCTCATAGGAGCTGCAACCCGGCTTTCCAAGACTCCTGAATGGGTAAATCATATGATATCGTATCTAAATGTTCCTATACGGAGATATATTCTCTTCAGGAGACCAGGAAAGCTGGGTGACAGACAGCCTGTATACCACACAGCTCTCCTAGGAGCTGCCACCAGGCTTTCTGTGTGGTGTACAGGCTGTCACCCAGCTTTCCCAGAAAGGGACAGAACTATAGAAGTGGCCGAATGGTAACTGCAGGGATGGAGGACGGTGCAGGAATGGCCACCAGTTGTGGCTAGCAGGAGCTCCGGCCTAATGATGGCAGCAGGTGTGCAGCTCCCCCCTGGGTTCATGGCCGTAGCAAGCAGACATTACAAACTTAGTGCAGAGCGCCTCATTTACAGCAGCAGAGCCGGCCGGATTGTCTTACCTCCACTTGTCCGCGAGTGCAGCGCCGCTAACTGTGCTCCCGCTCTGCCTCCCCTGCACTAACTCCTCTCTCCCCGCCGAGGCTCTCTGACCGGCACACGTGCTCGGATGATAAGTATCGGCCGGGCTCCTGTAAGGGCTTCGCCATTTTTAACTGCCCTGGAGATGACGCACGCTGCGACCGATAGATGGCGAGAGAGAGAGGCCAAACCATGATGGAGCCGAAAGCTGAGGGGTCCGGGCAGGGTGGCAGTCCGAACCTGGGCGCGCCGCGCAAGTGATAAAAAAAAAAAGGTTTCATTTTGCTAGCGGTCCTAACCCTCCAGTGTCTGCGCCCGGCTGCGGGGCCTATTTTCAAGCAGAGGCGAATACCCAGGCGCCAGGGCAAAATTCCTAGTCGCCATGGCGACCTGGCGCCTGGGATTTGTCGAGCCCTGTATGTATGTGTATATATATATATATATATATATATTATTATTATTATTTTTTTTTTTAAATATATATATATATATATAGAAATAAAATGTATCTGCTCTGATACAGAAAGTGCAAGCGAGACAGAACAGTTTCAAATTTCGTCATAGTCAAACTAGTGATGACGAGACATGACTAGTTCTGTCGAACTAACACTAGTGATGATGAGCAACAGCAAAGTCGCAGATGAGACTCTTTGCCATGCACTAGCGCTATTGACCCAGAATTAATACCCACAGTCTGGGGAAATAAAGAGCCTTTGCAGTGGGGACATCTTACTTGTAAAATATCGAGCCAAAAAAAGATGTCCTCATAATGAGATCTATACATCCAGACAGTAACAGCTTTGTTCCTGTGCAGGGCACAAATACTACCTGAATACAGGATTACAATAAATATATGGGTGGGTTGGACCTTGCAGACCAAATGCTGCAGCCCTAAAGCGCGGTCAGGAAATCCCGCATTTGGTATAAGAAACTCGCAGCCCACCTTATGCAAGTAGCCTTGTATAATTCTTTTGTCTTGTTCCAAAAAGCAGGGAACCAAGGACCATATCTTGATTTTCAAGAACAAATAATTAAAAATGTAATATTTGGAGAGCAGCGACAGGATAGCAGTGGGATAGCGCCATCTAGTCATGACAGCAGAATTATCCCAGGGCAATATTTCCCATCAGAGGGGCCTCCTACTGCGGAAAAAAGCAGAGCCCAAAAGAGATGTAGGGTCTGTTACAAGAATGGGATACGGCAGGATTCCATATATCAATATGACACTTGTCCAGATAAGCCTGGACTTTGAATTAAGCAGTGTTTCTGCATTTACCATACTTCCCTAGATTATTAATTTAATCAAGTTACATTTTTTTTTTACTTCTTTTATGCACTTTTGGCCATTTTTAATTTATTATGCAATCCACAGTTTTTTAACACTCCACATTTCATTATATTATTATAATTTGGAAAATTAGACAAACTCCAAAATGTAAAAATAAATTCTCATTTATACCACTAGATGAATACCGTAAAATAATAAAATTCTCACTACATCCCTAGATGAATATTTTAGGGGTGTACTTTCCAAAATGGGGTCACATTTTGGGGTTCCTCAGGGTAACTTCAAATGTGACACAGCACCTGAAAATTATTACAGTGAAATCTGCCCTCCAAAACCATATTGTGCTCCATCTGTTCTAAGCTCTGCTGTGTGCCCATGCAGAAGTCGACAACCACATATGGGGTGTTGCTGTGTTCAGGAGAAAAAGGATGACAAATATTGTGGTGACTTTCTCTTGTTACCCCTTGTGACAATGAAAAACTTGGGCCTAAATTGACGTTTTACTCAATCCGTTTTTATTAAGATTTTCAGTGCAACATATTCTTTTCAAAAGGAAATTATACAGGCTTATAATGAAGATACATTATGAAAGAGCACGTATAACGTATGGTACTCAAAGAATGATAAGCCACGCAACAGCACGGACAATAAGTAGACCAAAAAATATAACAACTGGTAAATTAACTCAAATATAATAAGTGATACACAAAAGACAATGTGGGTAGGGAGATAAGAGCAAACCGTCATATCTGTGTATTCCGAACATCTCCGAAAAGCGCGGAACGCGTCCCGTAGGCCCCAAGTCTTCAGGAATCGTGAGGAATATAGGCGTGTCACACTGATTAAGTCCTCCATTCTTTGGTATAATGTGATTTCCTCGAACCACTCCTCTGGTGAAGGGGAGGGAGATTTCCAATGTCGTGGAATGACAGCTTTTGCTGCCTGAATCATGTATTTCAGGAGTGAATTCTTGTATGCAGGAATGTTTAGGTCAAGTATAAACAGCAAAAGAGTTTCAGGAGAGTTTTGTATAGAAATGCCCATCACCCCCCCCTAATGGTTTTATGTACAAAGTTCCAGAAGGGATGCAAGACCGTACACTGCCACCAAATATGGATCATAGTTCCCTCTTCTGCGTGACATCTCCAGCAGTGGTCAAACACTGTAGGAAACTACTTATGGAGAAGCGCGGGCACCCTGTACCACCGAGATAGGATTTTATAACTTGTTTCTTGAGCCTTAGTAGAGATCAGCACTTTACGGGACAAGAGAAAACTCTTATTCCACTGGGGTAGAGTGAACTGTGTACCTATATCCCCTTCCCAGGCCTGACAAAAGTGGGGTAGTTGTAAGGAGCGTTGATTTAATAGTAGTTTATATATAGTTGATATGTTCCGAAGTACTGCTGAGGGTGCTATGCACATTTGTTCGAATGCTGTGAGTTTCTGACTTAATGTATGGGATTTATTCATAGAAGAGTAGAAGTGCTGTAGCTGCAGGTACTCAAAGAAACTACATGGTAAAGGGGAGGGGGTCCCTAAGTAGTTGAGCCAGGGGTTTCAGGGAAGAGCCCGAGAGGACATGGCAAAATCGAAGTGGGCCTGTTTTCATGCCTTTGAGGAGGGGATGAGGTGAGTGCCCTGGAGGGAAGCGCGGGTGGTCAGTGATTGGGACCTTTAGGATCAATGAGAGAGGTAGAACGATTTATGTATGCTAGTATCGCAAAGGTGTGATGGGCCGTGAAAGTAAGCTGAGAAGAAGTGAAGCATGAAGTGCCTGTTAACCACGGGAGTTACGTCAAAGCGCAAGGGGAGAAATCATGCGCTATATGTACCCAGGATTTGGCGGGGTCAGTGCGCATCATGTCCAGGAGCTTGGCGCAGGCGGCAGAATGGTAGTCGAGACGGCAGTCCGGGGAGACCAAGCAACTCCCTGTGGTCTGACCATACAAATTGCGTGAAGCATCGGCGTACTTGGGACCAGAATACGTCTGGAAGAGGGGGATGGTCTGCAGGAGAGTAATTTTGGTAACAGGGTCATCTTTAATATACTAATTCTACCAAACTAGGAGAAGTCCCTCTGGAATTGTTGGAAAAGGGGGGTGAAGTTTAATCTATAGAGTCGCGACAGGTCAGCGGTGATTTTTATACCTAGGTATGTTATTCCATTCGGTGGCCAGGCAAAGGGGAAGGAGGTTTCGAGAGATGCAACCAAGGTGGTGGGAAGGGAGATGTTTAGGGCCTCAGATTTAGTCATGTTGATATTGAAATTGGTGCAATCGCTAAAGCGGGAGACCTCACGGAGCAAGGATAGCAGGGAAATGTGGGGATTAGTTACATAGAGCAGAAGGTCATCCGCAAAGACTGCACATTTGTATCTGTGATCGCCAATTGTTACTCCTCCGGATATGTCCGGATTGGCGCATATAGAGGACATTAGATGCTCCATAACTAGGACATAAAGCAGAGGAGACAATGGGTAGCCTTGTCTTGTCCTGTTGTGGATGGAAAAGGAAGGGGAGAGAGTACCAATAACCTTAACTCGTGCCGAAGGTTGTTGGCACATACTGAAGATCTTTGACAGAAATCCTGGATCTACACCCATATGAGAAAGGGCAGAATGCATAGAGTGTCAAGAGATGCAGCCTTTTCAGCGTCTAAGGACAGGATCATGAGAGGGATCTTGTTTGTCTTTGCATGGTGGATGATGTCCATTGTTGAGGGCGTTATCCCGAGCTTCCCGCCCCGGTATGAACCCCACCTGGTCAGGGTGGATAATTGAGGGTAAAAAGACATTCAATCTAATAGTAATATTATAGTGCAATAGTAATACTTTAAGATCAACATTTAAGATCAATATTATAGCGCAATAGTAATAGTTTAAGATCAACATTTAGGAGATAAATGGGACGATAGCTAGCACATAAATGCGGGTCCTTAACAGGCTTGAGGATGACCGCAATATGAGCCTCAGTGGTCTGTGCCGGGAAGGGAAGCCCAGGGGACACTGTATTAAAGACCTGAACCTATCCGTGAACCCATCCGGGCTTGGGCTCTTGCCCCCCGGCAAAGACTTGAGGACCGCTTGAAGTTCGCCTTCTGTGAATGGCGCTTTTAGGCTAGCAGCCTCCAATTCAGATAGCCTAGGGGGCTGAGAGAGGGATTCAGGCGCACAGTCAGGTTGTATTAGGGGGGAGCTGGGTAAGTTGGAGAGCCCAGAGTAGAAAGAGGGATAAGAGGAAGCAATTTCTGTAGTGGTATGTACCATTCGGTCCGCAGAGGTTTTAATAGCAGGGATGTTGAATCATGCGCTTGTAAGACGTCTCTAGGAGGCGTTTGGCGTCTAAAAGTGCATTGTGAAGATCACGAAAAGTCGGCAAGGATAGTGCTCGCTTGTGGGCAAGCTCCAAGGAGGCGACTTTCTGTAGCACAAATTTAAGGCAATGTGCTTTCTCCTTCTTGAGACGGGAGCAGTGATTAGAACTCCGCACAGGACACATTTCAAGGCTTCCCATTGAAGTGGAAGAGAAGTAGGGTCTGCGCTGTGATCAGAAAGAAAGTTAGTGACGGTGGTGGCCAGGCCCACAGCACATACCGAATCAAGAAGGAGAGACCCCTGTATAGCTTGGTCAGTGGCGGCCAGGTTTACATGGTCTTGTGTAGCAGAATTAATTCTGGTGTCGAGCACAGCTAGCTCAGAGCGGACCTCAAAAAATAGATTTTTATATTCTTGTAGGATGCTGGTAGCAAAGCTGAACAGGTCCGCTTTAGAAGGTAGAGAGCAGATAAGAGTATGCAAATCTGCCATGGTTGGCGGTCTGGAATCCTCATTAAATTGGTCTGCGGAGGGTGGAAGTCTCAAGGAGGTGTGCAGGAAGAGTCTCTGAAGGGGCTGAGCTGCAGGGTCAGTCATGACCTTGGATCCAAGAGAGGGTGTTCTAGAGGACTGTGGATGAGAATCGTCCCAAGAAGATCCCGTGGACCAGTGTGGGGAAGCCGCCAGAGAGGGTCCGGGAGAGTGAGAAGGAGGGCGAAGAGGGTTCTGCTCAGTGGGAGGAGAGGAGACATAAAGCGTGGGGGACGCTTAATGGCGGTCCGAGGGCCGTCCATGGAGATGAGGGCCTGGGTTTGGCGATAGCTTGCCACAGAAGGGCTCCTGAAGTGTGCCTAAGTTGTTTGGCACGGTGGGAACTATGGGCAAATGCTCACTGGGTCAGAAGGGGTGAACTGGAGCAAGAGCCATAGAAGTGGCAGGGCTAGCAGTTTGTAGAGCTGCAGTCTACGAGGAGGGGGATGAGTCCCCAGGGCTGACTTGGTATGCAGCCATGAACGATGGTGCTGCAGAGGAGAGCAGAGGTTCCAGCAGGTGGATAGCGGCAGGGTCGGTGTGCGCACGTGGGGAGCGCTATGTAGAAGTAGCCGGGAGGGTCCCGTCTGGGCTATGAAGTCGTGCCTGGGAGTCAGCAGAGGCAAGGCTGAACGGTGCTTGCCTGAGTGTGAAGCAGGGCTCCCCCAGGTGCCTCTTTGTAGTGCTTCTGAAAGTCGCATGGCACGGGCGTCGATGCCATCTTGGGAGCGCATGACGCGGCCACGGAGAGCGGAGCCTGGTGAGGCCGATTGCCGCATAAAGAATCTGGGGATGTCGCCTTGAGAAGATGTCAGAGATGCCAGTGGTCGGGCTCTACCCTTCTTTAAGTTTTTTTCCCATTTGGAAGTAGCTGGTGTGGAGAAAATTGGCCAGGGATGCGGCAGAGTGCGTCCACACTTGCTCATGGCTGGCCACGACCCCCCCTAAAGTGAAATTTTTAGTAAAATATGTAATTTTTATTTTTTACAGCCAAGGGTTTCTACATTCTATGAAAAGCATATTGGGCCTAAGTGCTCACTACGCCAATTGAAAAATTCCTTGGGGGGTGTAGTTTCCAAAATGGGGTCACATTTTGGGGGTTTCCACTGTGGGGTACCTCAGGATACCTTCAAATGCGACACAGCACCTGAAAATTATTCCAGTGAACTCTGCCCTCTAAAAGCCATATTGTTATCCATCTGTTCTAAGCTCTGCCGTGCGCCCATATAGCAGTCGACAACCACATACGGGGTGTTACTGTAAACTTCTGAATCAGAGTAATAGATATTGAGTTTAGTTTGGCTGTTAACCCTTGCTGTGTCACAGAAAAAAAATTATTAAAATGAAAAATCTGCGAAAAAAGTGAAATTTTGAAATTCCATCTCCATTTTCCTTTAATTCTTGTGTAGCACCTAAAGGGTTAACAAAACTTGAGGGGTGTAGTTTCTAAAATAGAGCCATTTTTGGGTGGTTTCTACTATGTAAGGCTCACAAAGTGACTTCAAAACTGAACTGATGGGTTTTAGAAATTTTCTTAAAAAAATGTAAGAATTGCTAAAAGCCTTCTAATGTCCTAAAAAATAAGATGACATTTTCAAAATGATTGCAGGATATAGGGTGAAAAAAGTGAAAGACCGCTAGTACGGCGCTGCTGGCATATAGATGAGTCTTCGGTATAATTAAATGTTCCTTTATTGAATTTCAGTCGAGGTGTTTCAGGGGCGGAATGCCCCCCTTCATCAGGACAATATTGTCCTGATGAAGGGGGCATTCCGCCCCTGAAACACGTCGACTGACATTTAATAAAGGAACATTTAATTATACTGAAGACTCATCTATACGCCAGCAGCGCAGTACGAGCGGTCTTTCACTTTTTTCACCCTATATCCTGCAAGCAATTCTCCTGGAGCTCGTGGAACGAGACGGGGAAAGACCGGGCAGCAGCAAGGCATCCCCTAATCTGGTGGGGTTAGATACTAGCAAGGCTCACATAGCTGTTCTGACTCCACACAACAGTATTCGGTAAGCGCAATGGTGAAGAACTATATACTTTTACTGTCATCAAGACGATACTGCACATGAGGCGCTGTGTTCTTTTGCTTTATCTCTGTATATTTTCAAAATGATGCCAACATAAAGTAGACATATGGGAAATGTAAAGTAATAACTATTTTGTGAGGTATCACTATCTGTTTTAAAAAAATTATACATTTTTCCAAATTTTCTGTAAATTTTTGATTTATTTTTATAAATAAAGGTGAAACATAACTCAACTCAAATTCACCAATAACATGATGTTCAATGTGTCACTAGAAAACAATCTCAGAATGGCTTGGATAAATAAAAGCGGTCCAAAGTTATTACCACATAAAGTGACATGTGTCAGATTTGTAAAAATCAGTCTGGTCACGAAGGTGCAAAATGGCCCAGTCATTAAGGGGTTAATTCAGTCTCGCGATGGATTCCTCAGAATGTCATGGTTTCCGTTATAATGGAAGCCATAATGCTAGTATGGAAAGTAGTTAGAAAACCTTACATGATTCTCATACAGCAAACCTGAAAAACATCTACAGATGCCTAACAATTTGGGCCTATAGGTACTAAAAACCAAAGAGCCCAGAGCAACATTTCACCTTTTGGTGAATATTTTTTTTATTTTATTTTAGAATTTTTGAGGCAAAGAGTGGTCTTTAAAGTCGTACTAAGACAGAACCGATATCCTTTCAGGTCATAACATTTAATGTAGCGGAAAATAGGAATACAGTGGAAAAATTTCCTTCCCCTTATCCTTTTGTATTTTAACATAATTAGTCAAAACAGCCAGAAACATATCACAAAATGTGTAACAATACCAAATATGTACACTTTTGCCCCAACTATATCATTGCTATGATGCCGAAGAACAGGTCTCCATTTCTCTTTTAGTGCGCCTCCTGTCTTTAGGTGGTATGCGGAATCTGTAAATGGCCACAAAGCAGCCATGTACAAAAGAAAAAATTATTTGAATGCATACGATGAAATATTGGCAGGGCTAGAGAGCCAAAGATAGTCACAGACAATAATTTGTGTGGATTTAAAATCATATATAACATATATTCTGTAATGTGGATCTATTCATGACGGCGTGTGTAGTGTTAGAATTTATTTATCATATTTGTCTTCTACGATTTT
Organism: Bufo gargarizans; assembly: GCF_014858855.1. Lineage (NCBI taxonomy): Eukaryota > Metazoa > Chordata > Amphibia > Anura > Bufonidae > Bufo > Bufo gargarizans. The sequence continues at coordinate 350,273,779 of NC_058081.1, forward strand.
AATTTTTTACATTTTGTTTACATTTTTTCATTTAGTCAGGAGGAGGACAGGGAAGTCAGTGTTCTCCCAAAATTACCCTGAATGCAAATGACACATAATAGTGATCTAGTGGCTACTGGCCATTAGATCACTATTAGGGCTCATGCAGACGCCCATATGTATTTTGTGGTCCACAAAAAACAGATCCGCAAAAAGTACGGATGATGTTCATGTGCATTCCATATTTTGCAGAATGAACAGCTGGCTCCTTATAGAACAGCACTGTCCTTGTCGATAATGCGGACAATAATAGGACAAGTTCTAATGTTTTGTGGAATGGAAATACGGACATACGGAAACGGATTGCACACGGAGTAACTTCCGTAAATTTTTTTGCGGACCCATTTAAATGAATGGTTCCGCATACCGTCGGCAAAAAAACAAACGAACATGGAACGAAAATACGTTCGTGTGCATGAGCTAGGAGTGGGCGATATAGACGATATACAATATAAATTTAGCCAACGATAGAGATTTTGTCTATATCGCCCTACCGCGATAGAACATGGCACGCAACATGTTATCCTGAGCCGGCACAGTAGAGAGAGAGGAGTTCCTCCTTCCCCACTGTGTGCGGCTGCCACTGGCCACCAATGAGAACAGAGAGGAGTAGAAGGGAGGGTCTGTGGCCATGCACCACCAATGAATATATTTATTGCTTGAATACAAACGTAGCCTGCATGTGCCAGACATATCCCATACCCGGCACCCAGCCTCTACGACTGCGTGCTGCGATCCGCCGCAATTAACCTCTCAGGTCCTGAGGGGTTAATTGCGGCAGATCGCAGCGCGCAGTCGTAGAGGCCGGGTATGGGATATGGCCGGCACCAGCAGCCTACGTTTGTATTCAAGCATTAACTATATTCACTGGTGGCGCAGTGGCCACAGTGCCTCCCTTCTGCTCCCCCTCTTCTAAGGATAAATTGCGGTCCCCGCTCTCCCCAAGGTATTAAGTCATTGGTGGCAGGGGCCCCCCTCCTCACCCATTGGTGGCCTTGGCAGTTTCTGACCGGAGCCCCAACAGTGTAATCCTGGGGCTGTGATCGGTTACCATGGCAGCCAGGACACTATTGAAGCCCTGGCTGCCATAGTCGGCTCCCTGCTGCTGTGTGCGAAAGGACAGGACAGCAGGGAGAGTGTGAGATCCTATTCACCCTAATAGAGATATATCAGGGTGAATAGGACAAGGGTTCTAGCCTAAGGGGGCTAATAGTTATTAAATAAAAAGTATAAAATAAAAAAATTGAAAATAATATATTGTTATATTGCACATGCTTCAAATTATATTGCGATATAGATTTTAGGCCATATCGCTGAGCCCTTAGCAGTAATCCGTACAGAGAGGAATGCTGGGAGAAGAGATCATGTCCTCCCTGAATGCCCCTCTTCCTCATTAAACTGATGGAAGCCTGTGACGGGTTTCAATGACAAGGGCTCCAATGCAGGAAAGAAGCTTCAAGTGTTCAAATCTCTCTGCAGACAATGGCGCTCACTATGCACGCTGTGTTTAGCTGCGGTTTTGCGGCTGGGATCTCTTATTACCTGTAAAATTCATCTTGGCTGTAAAACATACATTTAAGGTGCCCTTTACACATTGCTATGGCAGAGTGGTAGTGTGGTGACAGCCGGGGTCTCAAAACCAGATGGTTTTACTGGTAAGAACTTTGCAGCTTTTAGACGAGCAGCTTTGTACAGATGTAGCACTCTGGAACCATGGGGGACATTTATCAATGGATTTATGGCACAATAGCACGCCATATAGGCACCATCATTTATGCCTTTTCAAGCTTTTCTGAAGTGCCGAGAGAGAGAGATGGGGCTTAGAGGGAGGGGGTAGAGCTTCGTATGGTCTGCTGGATTTACTATAACTTTCACCAGTAAGTGGCGTAAGTTATAGCTGAGGTCTGTGCCAGTCGGTAACTGCCATAGACTTCAGTTTCTGGAGCACGGCAGGACAGTGATACGCCTAATTTATTGAGGAATCTGCCTCTTAAGCCAGTGCAAGGAGATCAAGACTGCCGTATGGATACACCAGTCTTGATCTCTCTGTGTGTTTTACCTCTACAAGCCACATTGGCAAAAAAAAGGGATAAAACCATATGCTGTTTGACACACTATTATGAGGTGTTGCAGTACAATAATGTTTTCTGGACAATTTTAAAGGCTCAATAAAATGTTAAATCAAGGGTCCGTTCACACGTCAGTTTATTGCAGATCCGCAAATTGCAGATCCGCAATACACCCGGCCGGCAAACCCATAGAACTGCCTATTCCTGTCCACAATTGCGGACAAGAATAAAACATGTTCTATTTTTTTCGGGAGCCGCGGACCGGAAGATCGGGACTGCGCTCCGGAAATGCGGATGCGGACAGCACACTGTGTGCTGTCCGCATCTCTTCCGGCCCCATAGAGAATGAATGGGTCCGGATCTGTTCCGCAACGTTGCGGAACAGATCCGGACCCATTCTACGGATGTGTAAATGAACCCTTAGTCATACTCCCATCACTGATCCCCAATGCCTCCTGGGTTCCCTGCATGTCTCTACATCCTGGTCCCTCTCGACATGGAAAAGTGACTACTTAGCCAATTACTGTTGTGGCTAGTGACTGGTTGAGTGGTCACAATTGTTGTGGCAAGAGGGGCCAGTAAGTACAGACCAGTGAGGAAGTGGAAAGTGTAGGAACAGGAGCAGCGAAGGATTGGTGAATACGAGTTAGGGTTCTTTTACACTTGCGGCAAAGGATTCCGGCAGGCAGTTTCGCCAATCCGGACCCAAACTGATGGCATTTGTCAGACGGATCCGGATGCGGATCCATCTGACAAATGCGATGAAATACCAGATCCGTCTCTCCGGTGTCATCCGGAAAAACGGATCCGGTATTTTATTTTTTTCACAGATTTAAAAGGTCTGCGCATGTGCGGACCGGAAGAACGGATCCGTCAATGCAGCAATTTTAATGACGGATCCAGCACTAATACATTTCAATGGAAATTAATGCCGGATCTGGCATTCCAGCAAGTGTTCAGGATTTTGGGCCGGAGAGAAAAACACAGCATGCTGCGGTATTTTCTCCGGCCAAAAAAACGTAAGAGGGACTGAACAAATGCTTCCTGATGCATACTGAACGGATTGCTCTCCATTCAGAATGCATTAGGATAAAACTGATCTTTTTTTTTTCCGGAAAAGAGCCCCTAAGACAGAACTCGATCCCGGAAAAGAATAACGATAGTGTGAAAGTACCCTTATACGTTATATCTGTACATGGGCATTTATACAATTATTACAACCCATATATGATGCAAGACTTTGTGTACAGCATGCACATCTGACTGGACACTGCTACAGCACTGCTTCGGTGACCAGAAAAGTAACAGAAAATAATTGTTATTTCTCCATACCTGGGCAGACTGTAATCTCTTCTTCCTGGGCAATGTCAGGGTGCTCTTTAAGGTGTCTGTCATTCCTCACAGCAGTTGGTGAAACAGCACTGCAAGAGACAAAGAAATTGAAGATTTCGCTAGAATCACCTAAAATGTGACACAAACTAAATAAAGGCGTAAACAGGACACATCACAAATGAGGGAGTGTGACAACGGTATTCGAATCTGGCATGTACTATCGCACTTCATTTTCCTCCTGAAAGCAGACATTCTAATAGGAGACCTGGGTGAGTTGTTTTTTTTGTCTTTGTCAGACATCATATGATATTTCTGATGTATTAAGGAGGCTCTGTCACCAGGATCATACCTATTAAACCAGACATTCCGCCTGGCGGGGCTCATCTTGCGGATTAGGACTATACCTTTCTTTTGTCTGTATGCTAAAACAGCTTTATTTGTTTTATTCGTATGCAAATGTGAAGTTTGAGAACCGTAAGGCAGGGCTGAATCATTTGAGAACCGCTTTGTAACACCCCACCCCACCCCGCCCTCTGCACACACACACCCTCCCCTTGATTGACAGGGCTAAACATGCTGAGGGAGGAGCGTGTGCTAGTATGTAAATATCATATACACTATGTGCTATAGCTTCACCACACTGATATCTGCTTAGAAAGCTAATCTTCATATTACTGCTTTATTCACAAGTACAATATATGATCATATAGACACCAGTAATATGTGTTAGCTTATAAGCATTAAAAAAACAGACTTTCCTATGTTTCTAAGTTATAGTTTAGTGGCATATAGTGGTCTACGATGCATGTAGAGATTCCAGGTTCAAGTCCCAGGAGAGGCTTATCCATAAGCTTTTTTTCTCTTTTCTTTAACCCATATTAAAAGGTTATACTATAATAAATATTATATAATCATATAATAATAATTTAAAAAAAGGCCTTACTATGCTTATAAGCTAACACATATTACTGATGTCTTTATAATTTTATATTGTGTCTGTGAATAAAGCAGTAATATGTATATTAGCAGATCTCAGTGTGGTGAAGCTATAGTACATAGTGTATATGATATTTACTTGCTAGCACATAGCTCTAGGACACAGCTCTGCCCTCATCCTGCTGACTAGCCCCTTCAATCGAGGGGAGGGAGTGTGTGTAGAGCACAGGGGGTGTTACAAAGCAGTGCTTCAAGGATTCAGTCCCGCCATCTGGTGCTCAAACCTCTCATTTGCATATGAATAAAAAAGCAGATATCTCTGCAGCTGTTTAGCATACAGACTAAAGAAAAGTATTGTTTTAATCAGCATGATGAGCCCTACAGGCCAGTATGTCTAGTTTAATAGGGTTGATCCTGGCGACAGAGCCTCTTTAAAGGAGTTGAACTCAGACATACCTCCATTTTCATCCAGATAGCCCCCCTGACTTCATGCTCCGATGCGCTCCTTTGCCCTGTGCTAAATCGTGCAGGGCAAAGGCATTTTCAGGCGTTTCGGTGACAAACCGGGCTCTCCATGAGGCTGCCAGGAAGCCCGGTGACATCACAGCCACTGATGGGCGGGCTTTAGCGCTGCCCTAGCCAGTAAAATGGCCAGTGCACCACTAAAACACGCCAATCAGAGCCAGTGACGTCACCGAACACCGGAAGCCTCCGCTCCGGCAGTATGTTAGTGTAAACAAAAGAGCCCTTGCCCTGCGCGATTTAGCATGAGATGCTCCTATGCTAACATCAGGGGGGGTTGCCTGGGTGAAAATATGGGTATGTCATCTCTGAACCCGGACAACCCCTTTAATAACTCTAGGTATTAGCATTTACTTATATGACTAAAATATGCATTTTTCTACACTACACCTTGGTTTTTGAGAGATTTTATTCTAAATGTATTTACTCTGCCAAGGACACAGCTAATACGTCAGAAGTTTAAAAATCTTGGTACCATATTAAAGGCAAGAATATCTGCTTCAAATGATACTGCAAACTTCCCTTCATGCTACCACACCCTTTTAATGAGAAAACACATTTATATGTCCCATTAGGGCAGGGTTTCTCAACTCCAGTCCTCAGGGCCCACCTTCCGGTCATGTTTTCAGGATTTCCTTAGCATTTAACAGGTGAAATAATTAGTGTCAGTGCATCAGGACTTACCACAGGTATTCATTCTGTGGGATATTCTCAAATTATGACATGGTAAGTGGGCCCTGAGGACTGGAGTTGAGGAACACTGCATTAGTGGGTGGTTTGCATACCTAATCACAGCTGTGTTCAGTCAGGCCATTAGTTGACTCTCTGACTTGAATGTTTACCAGCATCTGAACTGCAGAGATTTTAGATCTCATAGACATAAGTGACATTTATGAACTGTGCATTTGCTGAACTCTTAGGGCCCCATTCACAAAACCGTCTGGTCACTATACCTGTGTGGGGAGTGTTTCTGTGAGCTTCCGATCCATGTCTCTGCACCACAAAACATAGGACATGTATCTCGCAGATTGCGGACCCAATCAAGTCAATGGGACCGCACAGCAGCACGGAGTTCACACAGACGGTGCTCATGTTTTTCGGCCCACTATATGCGCACATGGCGACCATACAGTTCTGTGAATGGGCCCTTAAGAGGAAGCTTTTACCTGGGTCAGACTTTTAGCCACAAACATGATTTTTTTTTCTTTTTCTTTTTACAAAACACCATGCTTTGATGAAATATTGCATAGAGGTGCCAAAAAGTGTAAAAGTGCAAAAGTACTATGTAACATTATCACAATGTGCCAGGTGCCTACTTTCTAAAAATACCTAGGTATAGGGGTATCGTATGATTTTTTCATTTTATAATTCAGGTTTAATTTAACAGTGTAAAATTTGCACCAAAAGTGTCCATAAATGGATGCTTTAAGTACCACATTAAGCCACATAGGGGGTCATTTACGATCAGAAATACACCTATATTATGCATATCTCTGGCGCCGATTGTTGTGCAAAGGTTATTGCAATCTGCGACTTTTCCCTGCTAATGCCAGATTTAAAAAAAGCGGGCGTGAGGTTGGCAGAGAATGGGAGAGGTCGGGAGGCCCGTCTCATTCATAATTTTCTACGCCTGTTTTAGGCGTAGAAAATGGTCTAAATGTAAGACAGCAAGGAAGCTGGATTACATTTAGACTGCCTGTTATGTAGGCCTGCGTCTCTACATAACTTCAGGGGATCCACCACCAGCGCGGGGGCTTATTAAGACTGGTGTCTAAAATGCCGGTCTTAATAAATTACCCCCATAGTTCTGACCTGGGCCCAGCCAAATCAGCTAACATGGATAGCCTTTGAATCTGCCATGAGCCATCTCTTTTTTTCTCCTGGGCAGCAAAAAAATGCATTTGCATTCAATTTGGACGCATCTTTTTCAGCCACCCCACCCACCACCAAGATCCTGACAAGACTAATATACTGTGTTATGCTTACTGCTTGGACTGACTGAAAAGTGCCCAATTTAGGGGTTCAATACACACCAAAGGGAGACGTCAAGTGGTATAAGCAATTATCTGTACTTTTTTTTTTTTTTTTTACAATATCGCAGTTTGTCTGCTAGAACTGCTATGTTGGCTGCGGCATAGCCATAAAAACTATCCTGACCTGCATTCTCCCAGACAGATACGGGAAGGCTTCAAGAGGGCATAATTTAGCAAAGCAGCCATATTATCTTCTACTATAGCAGCTGAACTGGACCATTTTTCTTAAATAGGGTATTGTCAGCAATTGTTTTCTGAGACCAGGAACCCATTTTCATATTCACAGGCAAGGTGCAAGGGTTAAAAAAAAACACACACCTGTCACTAGCGCTCCAATTCCTCTGCTTCCAGTTCCCTCTTGACGAGGTTACATGTCATGCCTGCACACGTCATCGCTAAAACCACTGACTGGCCAGCATGATGTGTGTAGACGGCACGCCGCACTTTTTGTCCAGTGGGTACGGCAGCAGAGGAGAAGAAATAACGCACCTGTGACAGTTTTTTTTAACCCATTCTCAGAAAACCCCTTTAAGCAGCCAGACGGATCTGATAAGAGATTTACTTTTGTGAAGGACACTTGCTCTCGGCTTGTTTATAGACTCCTAATAAAACAGTAGATGTGTGCACACAGTGCTGGAGATTTCAGCCTGCACGCTAAGGGCCCATTCACATGGAAATTGCATCCCACAGTTTCCAAATGGAATCCACACTGCCATCCATATGGCTGCGGATGCTTTCAATGTAGATTTCCAAACTGCATCAACAAGGTTCTTCTTGGATCAGGTCGAAAAAAAGGCACAACAGTTAGAAAACTTCTCAAAACGAGATTTTTGTATAACTTACCAGTAAAATCTCTTTCTCGCTCTTTCCTTGGGGGACACAGAAGACCTTGGGTATAGCTCATCTCCATAGGAGGCGTGACACTAAGTGAAAACTGTTAAGCCCCTCCTCCACAGCTATACCCTCAGCCTGGAGAGAGAGACTGCCAGTTGCGTGTCCAAGCAGTGAGAAAAGGCAAAGTCCAACAAGGAACCAACAAGCCAACTACCCAACGGGTAACAAAAACTTGGAAAACGTACAGAGAAAAAACAATGAATGGGTGGGTGCTGTGTCCCCCAAGGAAAGAGCGAGAAAGAGATTTTACTGGTAAGTTATACAAAAATCTCGTTTTCTCGCCCAGTTTCCTTGGGGGACACAGAAGACCTTGGGACGTTCAAAAGCAGTCCAAAAGGGGGAGGGACCACAGCACCAAGGTGAAGCACCCGAAAGGCATCAATGAACCGCCGCCTGTAAACCCAGGCGGGGTAAGGCAGCATCTGCCAAAGTCAGAGTATGCACCCTGTAGAACTCAGTAAGGCGTGCAAGGCAGACCTGTGGCCGCCGTGCCCAAATGCACGGCCGAAGCCCAATGCCTCCGGCCCAGGAGGCACCGACCGCTCTGGTGAAAGGAACGGTGACACCAAAGACAGAATCCTGCCCTTGGTGCGGTAACCTCAGCAATAGCCAATCTGATCAAGCGGAGGAAAACCACCCTGGAGTCTGTCAACCCTATGCACAGCCCTCCTGGAAACCCAAGAGGCCGAACGACTGCAAGAGTCGGAGATCTCCAAGTAAAAACGGCAAGGCCCAAACAACGTCCAAATAGGTGAGGTGTTGAAGCGAAAGGCAAACACCACCTTCAGAAGGAAGGAAGGAAGGAAGAAACGGGATGCAGAACAGCCCTGTCCTGGAAAAGACAAAGCTCGTAACAAAAAAAGGGGCCATTCCGGCACCCGTCAGAGACACGACTGATACGGAACACAACCGTACAGGACAGAAGGGGTAGAGAGAACTCCTGTAACGGCTCCAAGGACAAGATTGGAGCGCCGAGAGTACAGTACAGAGGAACCAAAGAGCCACTCCGAGGAAGAAGGTCTGGACATGCCCCGAGGGCCGGGGAACGCTGGAAGAGGAAGGACAGCGCCGACACTTGACACTTCAAGCAAAGGAGTCCCAGTCCCAGGTCCAGGCCGGACTGGAGAAAGACAGAACCATGGGGGGGAGAAGGGCAGAGTGGGGAATGCCCAGCTACCCACCGACACCCAGACAAAAAACCCTAAGTCCAACGACAGATCCTGGACGAAACACAGCCAGGAGCGAACAGTAGCGAGCCCGCTGGAGTCACCTGGGCAAGCGGATAAAAACCCAATGTGACCAGGCGCAGACCAGTAACACGGGCAGAAGGGTCGGCAAAAACTGGTCCCGTCGGCCTCCGAGCAACGTTGTCCCGTATCCACCCGGAGTGGGGGAGCAGAAGGACAGACGGAAGGGAACCGAAGGGTCCGCCCAGCATCCGCCAGATGCCAGGACAAGACAGGACAATCTGGACCGAAGGGCAGTCCCCCCAAGTTACCAAGAAGGTAAGTCTACAGCAGGACCATAGCCTAGAATGGAAAACGCAATCTGCACCCAGCGGGAGGACAGAACGCGGTAGACCCAGCAAGAGGCACACAGCAAATACAGCCAGTGTGAACAAGGGAGACAGTACGAGACCAAAGGAACACCGGAACCATCCACATGAACAACCATGCTCCCCCCAGAGGGGAGGACAGTGAAGGAACAGCCTCTGAAGCCTGGCCGGGCAGAAGCCACATCGGCGTGATCTGTACCGAACGGGGAGCCAAACAGAGCCGGCGAGACAAGGTAGTCGAGACAGAGGCCGGCATCACACCCCCCAACCGAAAGGAGGAGTGGGCAGCAGGGAAGTCATAGGACAGCCCAAAAGCAGAACCCTGCTACACTGTGAGACGCCAGGTTCACCGCCTCGCAGAAGGCAAATACCCTGAAGAACCCAAGGTGGAAGTCCTCCGGACCTGGGTAATAGAGCATCCAAGAGAAGTTGGGTGATCTACCCGAGAAGAGTGGCCCGAACCTGGTAGCAGATCAGACCGAAGCGTAGAGGGCGCCAAGAGGAAGGACTCATACCACACTGCATCCGAAGAGGAGGAAATGGTAATAGGCGAAGGAACCATAGTCCCGCCAGAGCCAACGAAGAATCCGAGGGGCGCTGCAGACAACAGCACGCATCTAGGAACCACGAACACTTCCCGGGAGGAAGGGCCAACGAAATGAATGAGTACCACCCAGCTCGGTGCAGTAGAGAGCACAGAGCCCTCCGGGTCAGGTGGACAGAACGATCTCTGTAGAGACGAGTGCAAGGCTTGCGGCAAGTAACCCAAGAGAACAAAGGGATGTCGCAGGAAGGAGGGGAAGCATACGTACGAGCAGCCCCGTAAGCAGTGAGAAGGCCAACCCACCTACGGGAGGAGAAGGCAGAAACGGCCCAAACAACGCACAAGAACGGCCGCTCCCTGCAAAAAAGACACTCAGAGAAGAGGGCCAGCCACAGAGTGCCCCAGCATCTATGGAAGTGCAAAGTGCAACCTGAAAGGGAGTTATGCATAAGCCTAGCATGGCACGCGATGGAACGTAAGCAGTCCGCCCCGAAAGAGGGGAAATGTACCTGGCAAACTGCAGTCGGCAAGAGTGCAAAGGCCCACCCCAAAAGGGGGTGACGCCTAAGGCCGTACCTACTCCAGAGACATAGGACATACCATACAATCCTGCAGGAGCGCAGGAGGTCCACCTAGTGAAAGGGGGACATGCACAGGGTTATCCTAGCATTAAGAGAGCGTGCAATAATTCCCCCAACACCGAACTTTGTGAGAGTGCAACCACTCCGCCAATGAAGGGGACATGTACAAGTCCAGCACAGCACGTACAAGGACAGCCGTGAATCTCATGAGCGTGCAAAGGTCCGCCCATGGAATGAGGGGTGGTCACACACAAGGCCAGCACCGAATCCAATGGGAGTGCAAGCGTTCCACCCATGTACGGCGCTGGTGCGATGTGTAAACATGACGCCCGCTTGCACGTGCAGCGGGCGTCATGCACATGGCCAGCATCTCATCCAGGGAGAGTGAGAGCACCCTGCCATGTACGGGAGTCATGCACATAACCAGCAACGTACTGGCGAGAGACAAACACAGTCAGTGAGAATGTGTGTATGTCGCCTGAGGAAGGGAGGCATGCCCATGGCCGGCAGCGAATGCGAATCCAGTGAGAGTGCGTACACCGCCCACGGAAGAGGGGCCATGCACATGGCTGACAGCGGATCCAGCGAGAGTGCAAGCACCCCGCCATGGAAGGGGTTCATGCACATGGCCAGCAACGCACCGGCGAGAGAACAACCACAGACAGAGGGAGTGTATGCATGCCGCCTGAGGGAAGGAGGCGTGCCCAAGGCCGGCAGCGAATCCAATGAGAGTGCAGCATACCACCTATGGAAGGGGGTCATGCCTATGGCCAGCCGCAAATCCAGTGAAAGTGCAGCGTTCCGCCTATGGAAGCGTGTCGTGCACCTGGCCAGTACCGCATCCGGTGAGAGTGCAGATTTCCGCCTAATAAAAGGGGGACATGCACATGATCGGCAACAAATCCAGTGAGAGTATAGCGTTCCGCCAATGGAAGGGGGTCACGCACATGGTCGACCGCGAATCCAGCGAGAGTGCTGCGTTCCGCCAATGGAAGGGGGACGTGCACATGGCCAGTACCGTATCCGGTGAGGGTGCAGTATTCCGCCTATGGAAGTTGGTCACGCACACGGCCGGCAGCGAATCCAGTGAGAGTGCTGCGTTCCGCCTATGGAAGGGGGACGTGCACATGGCCAGCACCGTATCCGGTGAGAGTGCAGTATTCCGCCTATGGAAGGGGGTCACGCACACGGCTGGCAGCGAATCCAGTGAGAGTGCAGCGTTCCGCCTATGGAAGGGGGACGTGCACATGGCCAGCACCGTATCCGGTGAGAGTGCAGTATTCCGCCTATGGAAGGGGGTCACGCACACGGCTGGCAGCGAATCCAGTGAGAGTGCAGCGTTCCGCCTATGGAAGGGGGTCGTGCACATGGCCAGCACCGCGCCTAAGAAGGTCATACACAGGGCCAGCCCGCAGCCAGGGAGAGTGCAGTATCCCGCCTGGGAGGGGGGGGGGTCATGCCCATGGCAGGCACCATACCTGGAGAGGGTGACGAATGCTGCCTACAGAACTGACCGCATGCACTTGGCCCGCGCTGCATCCCGGGAGAGGGCAAGAAACCGCCTAAAAGGGGAAATGCACCTGGCAGCGACGCAGGCTGGGAGCGCGAAACCATGCTGCCTATGGAAGGGGGGCATGCAGACAGGCAGCACTACTGCGATGAGGCTGCAGCGTCCTGCGCAGCCCACAAGAATCTGTTAGACATCTGTTTATTCATTATTATTTCATATTTATTTTTTTATTTTTTTATTTAAAACAGCCTCTCTGAGGCTAAAGGGGAACCACCATATAGGGCACAGATTCTCTTGATGCAAGAGAAAAAAGGGGTGGCCAACCATACAGGCCCATTGGGAGCCGGCCTGCACCCAAAGGGTTAACAGGGAGCCGGCCTGGGGGCCGGCGCTGCGATCCACTGGGGGCGGAGGAAGCCCCAGGCGGGAAGAATTCGCGCCTGGAGAAGTACCCGCCCCCTCCAACAAAGGCCAGACTTTCGCGGCCTAGTAGGCCGTAAAGCCGGGGCCTAAATTTGTGCGGCGCCCGGCCGACCGGGGCCGCATAGTATTATATACCGCCGGGACTGAGGCGGAGCGGCGCATTAAACCGGCCGCGGGAGCCCACCCCGCAGGCCGGAAGAGTCGGGCCCAAATGGAGTGCCGGAATTGCGGCCCCGCAGGCCCGATGGCGGCCCAGCAGGTCATTGCGGCGCCCGGCCGCACCGGAATGTCCATGCCGGCCGGAGGCGAGGTCTGTCAGGAGCGGGCCCCAGGCCCTGAGCAACGCTCCGGTAAGGAGATGGGGGGACCCCGAGATCGGGTGCCCGCGTAGTATCATATACCGGCGGGACATCAAAAGATAAAGGGGGACAGCAGCTGCATGTCCTATGGGGCCAGGAGGGGGAGGGGGGGAGCAGGGAGCAGATTGCCACCCTGCGGCACCCCAGGGGCCAGCCTAGATCCAGCAGTGGAAGAGTTAAGGTTTGTCCAGGGATTCGAACTCATGACCTCTGCCATCAGAGGCAAGGCATTCACCATCACAGCTATGAAAGCTGTTCAGAGAGGCACAGTATGGGCCATGGGGGGGGGGGGGGGGGGGGTTAGGCCCGCAGGAGACCGGGTGGTGGTGGTGGTGGAAAAGGGGGGGGTCGTAGGGCTGGAGAAGCCAATCTCTCACCATAGCCGTCTTCACCCTCGGTCCATTCCAGCAGGGTCGCCCCTTCAGCTACTGGCACCGTAGTGGCAGGACGCTGGAAGAGGGGCTTGGCGTGCGGGCGACCCTTGCGCTGGCGGGATACAGGGGAGCTGGGCTGCCCTGGTCCACCTTGCCTTCTGTGGGGGAGGCAGCAGTGCGGATGACCGGCACTGGCGCAGCTCGACCCCGGGAGAAACAGAGAGGTCTAGTGCGACTCTGTTGTCCCTGATGATCTGGAACAAAAAGAAAAGAAAAAAGTAAAAATCAAAATTTAAACAAGGAGAATCAGCCCTGCAGTAGCAGGGAGTGTCTTGCCTCCTTGGACACTAAGCAAAAAACTGGCAGTCTCTCTCTCCAGGCTGAGGGTATAGCTGTGGAGGAGGGGCTTAACAGTTTTCACTTAGTGTCACGCCTCCTATGGAGATGAGCTATACCCAAGGTCTTCTGTGTCCCCCAAGGAAACTGGGCGAGAAATAGGGCTCATGCACACAAATGTGTGTGGCCCATGCCGCAACATATGGGCACCGGCCGTGTGTTCTTTGTCTCACAGATGTGGACCTATTCACTTGGGTCCGCAATATGGAGCGGTGGCATGGAGTGGAAGCACTAAGAAGCACTTCCGAGGGATTTCGGTGTGTGCCTCTGCACCACAAACAAATGAACATGTTCTATTTTTCTGCAGTGCAGACTGAATCAAGTGAATGGGTCTGCATCCGCAAATGGCGGCCGCACAGCTGGTGTTCATGCATTGCGGACCGCTATTTGCGGTCTGCAGCATGGGCATGGTCTAAAAATCTAAATAGGCAAATGAGGCGCAAATGCCTCCAAGACAAGTGCATTTTCAGTAATAAATGCAACTAACAAAATAAAACAGTCTAAGGGTTCATGCACACGACCGTCTGCCGACCTGGCCTGTAATGTGTCCTGCAAACAGTGGTTCCGATATATACAGGCCCTGGCCATTTTTGCACCACTTGAATAGGTCCACAATCCGAAAGGTCCGGTGCGTAGCGGAGGCACGGAACCCGGGTTTCTCTCTGTGCCTCTGCATCGCTGAAGTAGTGCATGCACTACTTTTTTGCGGTGCGGATGGATCACGGACCCATTACGGGTTGAATGGGTCTGGATCCATCTGCGGAATCAACACAGATGTTGCCCGGGTCCCCAATGCACGGAACGGCTGAGCAACAGCCGTGTGCATTTTTATGCTTAAAGACGGGTGCAGACACTATAGTAAATGTACTCCAATGTGCTTGGCATGCATTTCAGAACAGGAGAAAAACCAACACTGTGACAGGTCTACTGTATATCAAAATCAGACAATCCGGCATGGTTTCCCTAAGAAAAATACAGAGGAACTGGCTGAGATACTCAAGTTTGTCGCCAGTGCTCTATGTCCAGCTGTACTGGTAAAATTTATTACAGTGAGCCGCGTAAGGAACACTTAGCAGACAGCTAGGATTTATGATAAACTACCCAGGTGGCGAGACCAGGTCCACAGAGGATGGCCCCCACCAGCACCAACCGCTTGTGTTGAATAAGGAAATGAAGAGAAACAACCTGTATGAGCATAGCAGGCAATGCTCTGTGAACCGGAGCCGAGCTTACTGGCAGAGCGCCACATATTGCACTGACCCTTTCCTGGCTGTGCCCTGCTTACTGGTCATGCTCCTGCATGCTACACGGCAGCCAGCGATGTTATGTCTAACCAAATCCAGGTTAGACACGACGTATGCCGCGCGGTACAGAAATGTAAATTTGCTGCTTCTGCTGAGGATGTTTTTGCCGGTGGGGGACATCCAAGCACATCGGAGCCATTTGATGTCACGCTACATTCAGCTTTTCACCTACAGTACTAAAAAGCCCAATAACGTTCCAGCTCGGTGGCTGTGCTTATACTAATTTTCAAACGATTACAGTAAGAGCTCTAACTACTCTCTGAACAAGCAAGTTATCTCCCTTGTGACAGGAATCCTGCCTGCTCTTAGAGCATGTTTATGCCAAGAAGAAATGCACCTGAAACGTGAAAAATGATCATGCTGCTAGGAAGAGCACTCCACAGGGACGGAGCGTGGCCAGGCGCCAGGTGCGGGCTCCACAGTCTAATGTGGGGATCCTCACATGGATGGCAAACAAGTCATCTCACCTCTCCCCCGGTGCCACTGGAGCTACTCCTGCACATTCACTTGGCTGCAGCTGGGTAAACGGCATCTACAGCAGACAAAACAGAAGGAGGATTAGACATGTCTAGAATATGCTCATACAATAGGACTACTCTGGAACTATGGACACAAGACATACAGGGGATATTTATCTCACCAGTTTCCTGACTGTTTCAATGCCATGCAACCATTTTCAGTTGCCACTGGCATTTTTACTCTGTCCTGGCCAGGTTTCCAAAAAGGGGCCATGGCAAGGTGCAGGGTGTGGGTATCAACCCGGGCACATATACCATTATTTACTTATGAAAGTGGCGTAAATAATGGCTGAAATCTATGGCAGAGCCTAGATGTCAGTCTGGCACATGGACTGCATTTAATTTAGGCTACATGCACACGAACGTTGTTTGTTTCCGTGTCCGTTCCCTTTTTTTTTTTGCAGATAGGATTCATTTCAATGGGTCTGCAAAAAATGCAGACAGCACATCCGTGTGCAAAGAAAATAGAACATGTCTTATTCTTGTCCGTTATAGGCATTGTTACAATGGACCCGCAGAAAAATAAAAACGGATGGCATACGGACGTCATCCTTTTTTTTTTTTTATCCGCAATTTTCGGACCGCAAAACACATACAGTCGTGTGCATGTAGCCTTATGATGAGGCCTGATCCGGCCTTAAAGGGGTTAATGTTTTTAAGTTATTCCCTAACCACAGGTTGGGGGATAATATTAGCTGATCGCTGGAGGTCTGACTACCGGAACCTCTACTGATCACGAGAACAGGACCCCATTCCCCCATTCTGATGGAGTGGAAGGTTGTGCATGCACACTGCTGCTCCATTCAATCTCTATGGTAGAGCCAGAGGTAGCTGAGTGCTGACACCCACAGAGAATGAATGGAGCAGCAGTGTGCATGCACGACCTGCCACTCCATTAGAACAGAGGGCCAGGACCCCCATTCTCGTGATCAGTAGGGGTCCCAGTAGTAGGACCTCCAGCGATCAGATAGTTATTTCCTATCCTGTGGTTATAGGGGATAGCTTAAAGAAATGTACCTCTTTAAGGCCAGACCAGGCCTCGTCATAAATTAAAAGCCTCCTCTGGCAGTCCATGTGCCAGACCGAAATCTAAGGTAGCGTAATGTAATCGCATTCATAAAGTCAAAAAGCCAAGGACAGGGAATAACTTAAAAACTTGGCCCAACCACTTGAAATGCCTCCTCAGGCCCCATCAAGACTGGCGTATCACATACTGTTCTTGATAAATCAGAAACTGTAAAGGAACACAAACGTGCTGCTGCCGTGCCCGTGTTGAGGAACGCAAAACACAGGCACTTCAATGGGTCCATGATCTGCAGGATACGGCGAAAGATAGGACATGTCCTATCTTTTGTGTCACAGAGGTACGGACCCGGAATCTGACGGAAGGGCTTCCGTGTGTTTCCAGTTCCAGGCCTCCGTGCTGCAAAAGATAGGACATGTCCTATCTTTCAGGGTATCCTGCGGATCGCAGCACGGTCATGTGGATGTACCCTGAATGTAAATGTATGCATAAACATGGTAACCAGATTGAACGTGCAAGGATTCCATGCCACATAATGCAGATGAAGTCCCGTTACACTACGTAGATGAAAATCACATGGCTTTAAAAGCATGTTCTTAAAGGAACACAAAACCTAGAAATGAATGATAACAGTAGGTGTCCTAGCTATAGGTCTGCAGCACTTTCTGCATGATCCTAGAGCATGCTGGGAGATGTAGTTTTACAACAGCCGGCGTCATCCTTGCTGTAAAAGGGACTGCCTCTTACTGGCAATCAGTGACATAAATGACAGGGATAATATATACGGCACACCATTTACACTCTTACCAAGAGCCGCTCGCTCCAGTTTGTTCTAATCAGTCGTGGAAATCTCTCTGCTCCATTTGTGAGGTCTATAAATCCTTAGACAAGCCCCAGCTTCTTACATGTAATGGAGGAGCTGTATTTCAAAACGGTTATTACGCGAAAAATAAGAACAGATTTTTTTGCCTTAGACAATAAGGCAGCACATGAATACTGCCCAGGCTGCCGGCACAGGGAAGGCAGGCCCAGGTACAGCAGCGCACATGACTGAGGCTAAATGCACATCATCTGGACCGTACGTCATGTACATTGTATTCTATGAGAATTTAAAATTCTCATGCACACAATGATGATTTTATTTGTGCAGATTTTGACCTACAGTGCGGATTTTAAAATCCACACAATGTCAATTTATTTTATTTTTCCTGTCCGTATTTTCTCCTTTCACTTCAATGGGGAGAGGAAAATCTGCATGTAAATCCGCACCAATTGTTTCGGATGGACCGCATGGATTTCTCTGCCAACACTGAACGTGTGCATTTACCCTGATAATTAACAACCTTCAATAGACCGCTTTTCAGACTCACCCCAACTGAGCGTCTATGTGCGGTCAGTGAGGGAGAGAAGACGACTGATGTCAGACACTTCTGGTGGCGACTTATCTTCCAAGATAACAAAAGGACTGCGCAATAATATTCAAACTGCACAATCTTCCTCTCCCCTGACCTCTTCATCATACACATTAGACTATTGGACAGACCCCCCGAAAAAGACAGGTTCATGGCGGGGGGTAATCAAACATGGTGCAAAGGAAATCTGACTTAGTTTCCCATAGCAACCAATCAGATTCCACCTTTCATTTTTCAGTGCTCCTTTGGAAAATGAAAGGATCAATCTGATTGGTTGCTATGGGAAACTAAGTCAGTGTTCCTTTGCACCAGACCCCCATGACTTAAAGAGGACCTTTCACCTGGAAAAACATTGCAAACTAAGTATCATTACATATACAGCGGCGCCCAGGGATCTCACTGCGCTTACTATTATCCCTGGGTGCCGCTCTGTTCGGCCGCGATGTCCTCCAGTATCTTCGCTCACTTGGTTGTAGTAGGCAGAGACTTAGGGGACTTGGTTATAGTAGGGGGAGTCTGCCCTTGTTCTGCTGGGCGTCTCCTTCTCCTAGGCTGTAGCGCTGGCCAATCGCAGCGCAGAGCTCACAGCCTGGGAGGTTTTTATCTCCCAGGCTGTGAGCTCTGCGCTGTGATTGGCCAGCGCTACAGCCTAGGAGAAGGAGACGCCCAGCAGAACAAGGGCAGACTCCCCCTACTATAACTTAGTGAGCGAAGATACCGGAGGACATAACGGGAGAACGGAGTGGCGCCCAGGGATAACAGTAAGTGCAGTGAGATCCCTGGGCGCCGCTGTATATGTCATGATACTTAGTTTGCAATGTTTTTCCAGGTGAAAGGTCCTTTTTAAAATGGGTTCATTCACTGTCTGGGAAAAATAGGATTGCAGGCCAATACAAGAGAATCTTTGAACAGAAGTGAGCAGAGTCTCCAGGACAAACTGTGGGGAACAATACAGCATACACAACTACACTATGCCTTGCATGTCATTTATTAATACCCGATAAATTGGAAACAACTGATAAATGACCCCATTAGTCTTCATACTTTTATCAAATTGGTGTAAAGTAGAACTGCCTTAGTTGCCCATAGCAACCAATCAGATTTAATCTTTCTTTTTTCACTGCTCCATTGGAAAATGAAAGGTGGAATCTGATTGGTTGCTATGGGCAACTAAGCCAGTTCTACTTTACACCAATTTGATAAATGACCCCATCAAACTAAAAATTCCCAAAGGGGATTTATTAATAAAAAATAACCATAAAAAAATTGTAACAAACTGTATTACACGTAATTCACACATCAAAAAATAACATAGGTGATATCCTAGTAACCATAACAACCTGTACAATAAGTCAAATCATTACGCTATAAGAAGAATATCATCTTTTTACAAAACGCATCCATTAAAAGGTGTAGTTTAGATCCCGTCAGCGAGCATTGTTGCATGCACTGCAGGCACAATAGCAGAGGCACCACATGGTTTAGGGTGAATATGAAGTTTCATTCTGCCAGATTCTCCTCTTGCAAGGGCCCAGGGAGAGGCTTTACTGTAAGGGCCAGTTCACACTGAGGTTTGTGGTGCTGATTTTGGAGTGTCTCTGTCTCAAAATCAGCTCCAAAAAGCCTCATAACAGCCTCCCATCCATTTCAATGGGAAGCAGCACTTATTACATGGGCAAAAAAGAAGTTTGGAAAAAAGAAGCAGCACGCTCTATCTGGTGGCAGAATCAGCGCTGAATCTCCCATTGAAATTAATAGAAAGCTGGAATAAAAACAGCTCCATGTAAGTCCATGCATTTTTTTTGTGCATTTTTGTGCTGAAAATTCAGCTTTTGTACAGTGATCCCTCAAGATACAGTGGTCTCAGGATACAATATTTTCAACAGACAATGGTCTTTTCTGACCCATCGTAAGTTGAAACCAGACTCAACATATAATGTCCCAGACTCAGATCCAACCAATCAAGGCCACTTCTCTGGTAAAACAGCCGTATTAGTAGCTAGTTAGCATCTATTTCTGACTGTTACATGTAAGGACTTGTTTTATCTGTCTTAATTATATGCTTATTTTTCTTAAACCTTGATTTTCTCTTATCTTGGATGACATTTTGCGGTTTGGAACCGATTACTCAAGTTACAATGGTTTTAACATACAATGGTCATCCTGGAACCAATTAATATTGTATCTTGAGGGACAAACTTCTAGAAGGAATGACAGGGAATGGCACAACACAGAGTTATATGGAAAGACGCTTTAGAATAGCTATTACATGGGGAATGTAACCGGTTATGAAACAGACCCATCAGGAAAGGTGACAGGGCCTCTTTTAAATGTCTAGCAGTGGACTTTGTGGTCTCCATCACAAAAACTGTGCTCCAGTCCCAAGGGATTTTATCAGAATATGGAACCTAAAATGACATGGTGTAAAAAGAGCAAACTGGGCTGAATCCCGCCAGACACAAGTGTGCGCTTCCATCCTCCGCATATATGGGGTTCACCGCAATCAGACCATTATGGCTTCTCTGATAGATATGGCAGAAATATCTGGACATGCAAAACCCCTTTAAGGGCTGCATCCAATTATTTCAATACCTTATTTCTCATGTCGATGCCAAGGATAATGAGCAAAGAAAGAACATCCAGCACAAACAATGCTTCCTACATGTAACTAGTATCCAGCAATGAAGGTGTGAAAGATGTGAGAACGCGCGGAGCCTTGGAGAATACAACCTCTTCAGTCACTGTGTCTTACTGCTTTCAGGTTTGTGTATGTGAAATACATTTCTTCTTCCATCCGTTGCTGAGCCTGTCAATTACCAACTGCTATCAGGCAACAAAGAAAAGCGGAGCCCACCGCAAAGATGGACGGACTAATCGCAGGCCATACACATCAGTTTACTATCGGCTGACCCGGACGCGTCTGATGTGTGTGGGGAGTACAAATAATGTCAGGGATAGAAGAATAGGGACAAGTTGAACATGTATGTGTATGAGAGGGCCATGAGAGAATCACACTATACTGATTATATATATACTGTGTATATATATATTATACACACCGCAAAGATGGACGGACTAATCACAGGCCATACACATCAGTGTACTATCGGCTGACCCGGACGCGTCTGATGTGTGTGGGGAGTACAAATAATGTCAGGGATAGAAGAATAGGGACAAGCTGAACATGTATGTGTATGAGAGGGCCATGAGAGAATCACACTATACTGATTATATATATACTGTATATATATATATTATACACACCGCAAAGATGGACGGACTAATCACAGGCCATACACATCAGTGTACTATCGGCTGACCCGGACGCGTCTGTTGTGTGTGGGGAGTACAGATAATGTCAGCGATAGAAGAATAGGGACAAGCTGAACATGTATGTGTATGAGAGGGCCATGAGAGAATCACACTATACTGATATATATATATATATACTGTATATATATATATATATATTATACACACCGCAAAGATGGACGGACTAATCACAGGCCAAACACATCAGTTTACTATCGGCTGACCCGGACGCGTCTGTTGTGTGTGGGGAGTACAGATAATGTCAGGGATAGAAGAATAGGGACAAGTTGAACATGTATGTGTATGAGAGGGCCATGAGAGAATCACACTATACTGATTATATATATATACTGTATATATATATATTATACACACCGCAAAGATGGACGGACTAATCACAGGCCATACACATCAGTGTACTATCGGCTGACCCGGACGCGTCTGTTGTGTGTGGGGAGTACAGATAATGTCAGGGATAGAAGAATAGGGACAAGTTGAACATGTATGTGTATGAGAGGGCCATGAGAGAATCACACTATACTGATTATATATATACTGTATATATATATATTATACACACCGCAAAGATGGACGGACTAATCACAGGCCATACACATCAGTGTACTATCGGCTGACCCGGACGCGTCTGTTGTGTGTGGGGAGTGCAGATAATGTCAGGGATAGAAGAATAGGGACAAGTTGAACATGTATGTGTATGAGAGGGCCATGAGAGAATCACACTATACTGATATATATATATATACTGTGTATATATATATTATACACACCGCAAAGATGGACGGACTAATCACAGGCCATACACATCAGTGTACTATCGGCTGACCCGGACGCGTCTGTTGTGTGTGGGGAGTACAGATAATGTCAGGGATAGAAGAATAGGGACAAGTTGAACATGTATGTGTATGAGAGGGCCATGAGAGAATCACACTATACTGATTATATATATACACTGTATATATTATATATATATATACACACAGCGCAAAGGAAAACACTGCTGTGAAAAGTAGCCTTAAAGGGGCTGTCTCACTTCAGTGAGTGGCACACTTATCATGTAGAGAAAGTTAATACAAGACTCTTATAATGTATAAGTATTAACCATATTGCCTCCTTTGCTGGCTGGATTCATCACATTATACACTGCTTATTTCCATGGTATGACCACCCTGCAATCCATTAGTGGTGGCCGTGCTTGCACAATATAGGTAAAAGCACCAGCCTATGTGTACTTCCACAGTCCCGGCCACCAGAGAGGCTGGTGCTTTTTCCTATAGTGTACAAGCACAGTCACCACTGATGGATTGCAGGGTGGTCTGTAACCATGGAAACGAGCAGTGTATAATGTGATGGAAAAATTAATCCAGCCAGCGAAGGAGACAATATGGATAATAACAATATATTAGTAAGTGCCTCTACATAATAAATGCCACTTAATGAAGTGAGACAACCCCTTTAATTGATTCTAAAAACGGCTATTTTTCACTATCATATGAATGAGGCCTCAGAAGGGATAGCTGTCTGCTGAATGATCATTCAGTTCGACAGCTAGTGAATGTGTATGGCCGCCCTAAGTCACAATAGCATTATACAATACGAAGATGTACAAGATCTGTGTTCACACATTATATGCTATAGGACCTCATTTTAAGTCCCAGGCGCTTTACTTTCTGTACAGTAGGGCTGCAGATATCAATTATTTTAGTAATCAAGTATTCTACCGAGTACTCTAATAAGAAAAAATTAATTAAAAGAAAGTTCCCCCCCCCCCCCGCCATCAGTCCTCAGCGCCATGAGCCCCCTCCATGCCATCAGCTCCCCCCATACCATCAGCTTCCCCCAGTGCCAGACGTCCTCTGTGCCATCAGCTCCCCCCAGTGCCATCAGCTCCCCCTAGTGCCATCAGTTCACCCCATCCCATCAGTCCTCTGTGCCATCAGCTCCCTCCATCCCCCATGCCAACAGTAGGAGCTTCACTCACGCTCCGTGGTCACATGACACAAACACAATTTTTGCATCAAGGATGGTCGAGTGACTTGATTTACTGGAGTAATGGCTGCAGCCCTACTTTACAGTGTATCATATACAGAGTGCACCGGTTCACTTAATTCACTCCCTAAAGTTGGAGTCCACACAACTGGTACTTGCTGACAAAACTACAGTACATGGTATCTATATAAGGTGTATATCCTGTAATAAGACGATTTAACTTTACTGCTCTATACATCACTTGATTCGGTTGAAGTATACCGTAAGCGACTATTTGTGCGGTGCTACAATGCCTAGTATTACGACCGCTCTTCCAATACATTATTTATCACATTAGTAGTCTGTGGATTACAGACATCACAGCCAATCTGTTCCTTCTTCTGTTCTGATGAATCCCTTTTCAAGGAGAACAGGGATTCATCAGCTTTTAGGAACCAGTTTGACAGTTTTTACATAATCACAAAGCAAGAACTTTTAGGGCAAATGGTGTGGATTTTGGTGCAGATTTGCTTGTGGATTAAGAAAAAATATAAAAGGATAATAGGGGAATTTATCACACCCTGCTCTACAGAATTCTGGCTTCAAAAACTCACTAAATAGGGGCTTTGTGACTTTTTGGGGTCACTGGCGTAAAAGTTTAGCAACTTTTTGCATTTTTACATTCACTCCAGTTTTAAAATATGGGTGGGGAAGTGGCTGCCATGTTAATAAGTTTCACTCCGGGGTGTGGCCTGGCCAGCAATGTGAACAGACGTGGCTGCCTGAGCGCCACTTGCCTGTATCCTGAGCTATCATGCGGCGTGAGACTCCTGGGCAGTTAGGAAACGGAGGAGCAGTAAAGTAGTCTGGGCACACAAGTCAGTATGACCCACACCACCAAGAGGGAGAAAGAGGGCCGGGACAGCTACCTGCGAAACAACATGGTGCCACCGCCTCGTCCAAGGCGACGGAAGTTGGGGCGAGCCTGGAGTAGTTTGCGAGAGGACCCCCTGCAGAGGGAAGCCCTGGGGACTCGGACACTAAGCTGAGGAAGATTGAGGAGCAGGGGAGGACGGAGAAGCAGGAGGCGAGCTCCCCTACTAACAGGGCTCTACAAGATGGTGCCCGAGAGGAAGGAGGACCCAACATGGTGGGTGCAGGTGAAGGGGGGACCCCATATGGGATTGCCACGCAGTTTATACCTCCACTGAAGCTTCCCCTTCAGGGATGACCCATGAATCAGAGCATACTTCCAGGACAATATTTTGGGCGGTACAACAATGCAGCTCCGCCCTAATGACCCTTAACACCTCTATGGGGTCACTACCAGAGAGTTTTTTTTATCAGACAAGATATCCCAAAAATCTATGAGAGGGTTGCTGGAGTGGAGGAAAAAGTGGGCCTACTGGAGGATCAAGTACCTCCGGTGAAACGCGACCTGGCCAAAGTCATCCATAATATCACTCTTCTCATTAACAAAACGGAGGACTTGGAGAATAGGTCCCTTCGCAACAACCTCCGCTTAGTGGGAGTCCCTGAGAAGGCGGAAGGGGTTAACACTGTTCGGTTCTTTGAAGAGTGGTTTAAAGCTAAATTTGGACAGGACTCTTTATCTCCATTATTTGCAATCAAAAGAGCTCACAGAGTGCCATTCCATCCGCCACCTCCGGGGGCTCCCCCCAGACCGGCTTTGCTCAGAATCTTGCACTTTCAAGATAGAACTCAGATCTGCTCAACAATGGCCATAAAGTTTCCATCTTTCCCTATATCTCAGCGGAAGTCCAAAGATAATGGGCAAAATTCCCGGATGTTAAAAGACGCCTCAGAATGAAAAATGTGCAATACTCCATGCTTTACCCTTCCAAGCTGCAAGTAGTCGCTGGAGGAATAGTTCATTTCTTCGATTCGCTGGACGGCGCTACCCGTTGGCTGGATCTGAATGAAAGCTCCCTGCGTGAACCTGCTGAAAACAGGTGTCTGGGAGGACTGATTCTCCAAACTTGGACTCTAGATAAGGGGACTGCGTTACCTGACGGGGCATAGCGATCAGTATTCTACCTCTTTTATGTCTCATTATGTCTCTCATTACCGCCTCTCCTCTCTCCCTTGTTTTTGCTGTTAGACAAGCTGCCTATACACGTTGGCTATACTATTTAAATGCTGACTGATATAAAAGTCCTGTTGCTGCTCAGGGCTCGACCTAACGGGTATTTTCTTCTTTGGATATTGTAGCCTTGCTCCATAGTAGAATATTACTAAGGCTATGCTGTCACGGATGTCCTCTACTTTTGCTGGCTTCAGGAAATTTCTGTGCCTCATGTTCCCTGAATGGGACTATTGGAGCATTTTTGTTGGGTGTTTTTTGTGGGTGGGAAAATGCAGAGAGACGACTTCTATATATTTCTGAGAGACAGAAACACGCTGTCCTATATGGAAGTATATGCCTTACATTTATGTACTTTCCTATATGATGGCAGGTATGGTTTAAATTATGGTGTTGAATGTCAGGGGCCTGGGAGATGCCACAAAACATCAGGCAGTCTTCATGGCTGTTATTTGAGGTCTCATAGAAACCCACCTGTCTAAGCAATCACAAAGATTGCTGCATAATCCATGGCTCTCACAGGCCTTCCCCACCTTCTCTACACATTCTAGGGGGGGTCAGTATCCTTATTCATAGAGCTATCCCCTTTGAATGTCATTCTATTGCCATTGATCCTGACGGCATGTATGTCTGCCTACACTGCTCCATGTACAAGATAAAAAATGTTATTGCTATATATATTCCGCCACCGTACTCTTGTCATCTAATTTTAAAAAGTGATGATGTTTGTAGCTAGGGGCCCTCCTGTGCCTATACTTATGTTGGCTGATTTCAACAAATATCTAAATCCAGCACTAGACCTGCCCTACCAGGTACTCCGGAGACCTCATTGACAAGGTTAGTACGGGAGCTGGACCTTCATGACTTGTGGAGGATTCTAAAGGGTTTCCACCACCAGAAATACTGTTATGTAGCTGACTGACATTAGCGATGCGCTAATGTCAGCACTACATAACAGTATGTTTTTGACATTTCTCCCTGCAGCCGTTTTGGCAAAATAAGCACTTTTATAATATGCTAATGAGTCTCTAGGTGCTATGTGGGCGTTAAATCAGCACCTAGAGGCTCCGTCTACTCACCCTTTATCTCGCCCAGGTCCTGTGTTCTGCCCACCACACTCTTCTTGATTGATGTGACGGTTGGCAGCATCATTGACGAAATCCTGTACCTGCGCCGTTCACTTCTGTCTTCGGTGCAGGCGCAGTGAGTGAAGGCCGCTCTCTTGATGCCGGCTTCCTCACTGTGAGACCTAGTCGGCGCAAGCGCAGTGAGGAATCTGGCACCAGGAGCGCATCATTCACTGCCTGCGCCGAGTACAGAAGTGAGCGGTGCAGGCGCGGGATTTCGTCAACGATGCTGTGAACCATCACACCAATCAAGAGGAGCGGGGAGGCCAGAACACGGGACCTGGGCGGGATAAAGGGTGAGTAGACGGAGCCTCTAGGTGCAGATTTTACGCCCACATAGCACCTAGAGGCTCATTAGCATATTATAAAAGTGCTTATTTTACCAAAACGGCTGCAGGGAGAAATGTCAAAAACATACTGTTAAGTAGTGCTGACATTAGCGCATCGCTAATGTCAGTCAGCTACATAACAGTATTTCTGGTGGTAGAAACCCTTTAAAGACATGATCGGCCTTGAGGGATTACATGGCCAAACTCCCTTATTGCGCAATCCACAATTATCAGAAATGCTTAGACTAGAAGGCTTTTCCCCTTGGGAAGAAAGAGGGCATTCTTTTTCTCCATCAGATACATACAGGAGAGGGTATGAAACCGTTCACACAGCTCCAGGTGGAGTTTGGTCTTTCTAAAACTGTATTTTACCTTCAACTGAGACATGCATGCGCAGTTTAAGGATGGTTTGCCAGTGACAACATCCCCTCCTATATTGCAACAACTGCCGTGTGGTGGTAGCGCTAAGGGTTGTTTCTTCTCCATCTATAGAGATCTATTTACTAAATGTAATTCATCGAGCCCATTGCCAGTGAAAGATAAGTGGGAACGGGACGTTGCTGGCATCTCCCAGGAACAATGGGACACTGTCCTTAACCCCTAGACTCACGCTTACTGAGACTCAATGATTATCCCACATATACTTACTACATAGAGTGTATAAAACCCCTGCATTTCTATACAGCATAGGTCAGTGATGGCGAACCTATGGCACGGGTGCCAGAGGCGGCACTCAGAGCCCTCTCTGTGGGCACCCGCGCCTTGGAAAAAGTCTATGGCATACCAATATGCTTTAGACTTTTCCTGCCATTCATCAGCACAAGACGCACTATGAACAGCACAGGCAGAAGCATTGTATGTAGGCTATTAAGCTATTATAGCTAAATGATAAAGTACATGGAAGATATACTATATTGGTATTCAGGTTAAATTGCCGTGTTGGCACTTTGCGATAAATAAGTGGGTATTTGGTTGCAGTTTGGGCACTTGGTCTCTAAAAGGTTCACCATCACTGGCATAGGTTCACGGACTGACTCGGTGTGAGGGGAGTGGGGACAGACGCTTCCTAGCTACATATGTTCTGGGAATGCCCTGAACTGGGGGGGGGGGGGGGGGGGGGGATAATTTCTAAAATAACCCAGGTACAAATACCAAGGGACCCCAGGGTCTATATATTAGGTCTCTTAAATTCAACAGGTATAGATGATAAACTATCCCTGTCTATTCAGAGACTGCTTTTCCAGGCCAGAGTGTTGACAGCCAAACATTGGACAGGCAGGAGTTTGTGCATCGTCTGAACAGTGTCTTAGGATTTGAAAGAGCCCTGCTAAATTTATGGCAATATGGCAGGGATGGTTTACGGTCCCTGGATTGGCGTATGTGGCGCTGACGAGGAATTTTCTATGTTGGGGCAAGTGACCTGATTTCTTGGTGCTCCTCCATGGACCTTCTTGGCCTGATGCAATTGACAAACCTGATTGCATATTTCTTCTACATCGTAGCATAAAGCTTACTCTTCCAACGTGCTTGTCATGGAACAATGCACTGCGAGTGTCTTATTTTTGGACAAGGTATGACATAGTGGTCTCTCTGCAGAATTATTATTATTGATTGTTTGGCGGGGTGGGGTGGGGGGGTTGTTTTTTGTATTTGCACTGTAAGGTTTATGTAACACACTCCTTATATGGATATTACTGTCAAAATGAGTCTGAAACTGTATTTTTTTTGTATATGAAAGACTTTATTTCAATAAAAAAATGTTTACAAAAAAAAAAAAATTATAATAAGTTTAACCCCTTAAGGACACAGGGCGTACAGGTACGCCCTTGTGCCCTGGTACTTAAGGACACAGGGCGTACATGTACGCCCTGTGCATTTTCGATCACTGCCGTGCGGCTGGCAGTGATCGGAACCCGGTGCCTGCTCAAATCATTGAGCAGGCACCTAGGCTAAATGCGCGGGGGGGTCCCGTGACCCCCCCATGTCGGCGATCGCGGCAAACCGCAGGTCAATTCAGACCTGCGGTTTGCTGCGATTTCTGCAGTTTCTGATCCCCGCGATCAGAAACTTTAGGATTAAATTTTTTTTCCAGTATCCCTCCCCCTGCACCCCTGAGTTATTTGAGCACGGTGGGAGGTGCAGGGGGAGGGTTGCGGGCGGTGCGGTAGGCGGGATTGCGATCCCCCGCCCGCCTCCCATTGCGTAATCGTTGGCGTCTAGTGGGTATACCAGGGTGCCAGCACATTGCTGGCACCCTGGTATAAACGGCTGACATCGGTGATGCGATGTCAGCCGTTTAACCCTTTCCATACAGCGGTCCGTACGGACCGCTGTATGGAAAAGGTTAACAGCTCAGGGAGCTACCTCCCTCTCCCATCGGGGGGCTGCTGTGCCTTTGCAGCCCCCCGAATGGAGAGGGAGAGAGCTTCCAGACAGCCCCCCCAGAGCCCCGTCCTTACCCTTCCCCGTCTGCGCAGTTCTGGCCACTACTGAGCAGACGGGGAAGGTTCCCATGGCAACAGGACGCCTTCTCAGGCGTCCTGCTGTCCATGGTTCTGAACAGATCTGTGCTGAAAGCATAGATCTGTTCAGACAAAGTGTAAGTAAAATACAGTACAGTACAATATATATTGTACTGTACTGTATTATGCAGACATCAGACGCACTGGATCTTCAAGAACCAAGTGGGTCTGGGTCAAAAAAAAAGTGAAAAAAGTGAAAATAAAGTAAAACCCAAAAAACACATTTATCACTGATTAAAAATTAAAAAAATAAAATTCCCTACACATGTTTGGTATCGCCGCGTCCGTAACGACCTGATCTATAAAACGGTAATGTTACTTTACCCGAACGGTGAACGCCATTAGGGCTGCAGCTAACGATTATTTGAATAATCGATTAGTTGCCGATTAATTTCTACGATTAATCGATTAATCGGGAAAAACGACAAAATTACAAAACAGAGGTTTATATGATCTTACTTGAAAAATTATGTTCAAAGGCCATATTAAAACAAATTGTGGACGACACTTATGGGGGATCTGTGGACGACACTTATGGGGGATCTGTGGACGACACTTATGGGGGATCTGTGGACGACACTTATGGGGGATCTGTGGACGACACTTATGGGGGATCTGTGGACGACACTTATGGGGGATCTGTGGACGACACTTATGGGGGATCTGTGGACGACACTTATGGGGGATCTGTGGACGACACTTATGGGGGATCTGTGGACGACACTTATGGGGGATCTGTGGACGACACTTATGGGGGGATCTGTGGACGACACTTATGGGGGGATCTGTGGACGACACTTATGGGGGGATCTGTGGACGACACTTATGGGGGATCTGTGGACGACACTATTATGGGGGATCTGTGGACGACACTTATGGGGGATCTGTGGACGACACTTATGGGGGATCTGTGGACGACATTTATGGGGGGATCTGTGGACGACATTTATGGGGGGATCTGTGGACGACACTTATGGGGGGATCTGTGGACGACACTTATGGGGGGATCTGTGGACGACACTTATGGGGGGATCTGTGGACGACACTTATGGGGATCTGTGGACGACACTTATGGGGGATCTGTGGACGACACTTATGGGGGATCTGTGGACGACACTTATGGGGGGATCTGTGGACGACACTTATGGGGGGATCTGTGGACGACACTTATGGGGGGATCTGTGGACGACACTTATGGGGGGATCTGTGGACGGCGTTTATGGGGGATCTGTGGACGACACTATTATGGGGGATCTGTGGACGGCGTTTATGGGGGATCTGTGGACGGCGTTTATGGGGGATCTGTGGACGGCGTTTATGGGGGATCTGTGGACGGCGTTTATGGGGGATCTGTGGACGGCGTTTATGGGGGATCTGTGGACGGCGTTTATGGGGGATCTGTGGACGGCGTTTATGGGGGATCTGTGGACGACACTTATGGGGGATCTGTGGACGACACTATTATGGGGGATCTGTGGACGGCGTAGTTATGGAGAGGGGGATATGTGCACTGTTATGGGCATAACAGTGCACAGATCCCTTTCCTCATAACAGTGCACAGACCCCCCTTCCCATAGCAGTGCCATACACAGACCCCCCCTCCTCCCCATAGCAGTGCTATACACAGATCCTCCCCCCTCCCCATAGCAGTGCTATACACAGACCCCCCTTCCCCCTAACAGCCCCGGCGCTTGCATCTTTATTTTACCTTTTTACAATGACGCTCCCGCTCCTGTAACAGCCAGGCAGAGCGGACGGCGGCGTAACGTCACTCAATCACGTGACGCGCCTGCTCCGCCCACTTCATGAATGAAGGAGGCGGAGCAGGCGCGTCACGTGATTGAGTGACGTTACGCCGCCGTCCGCTCTGCCTGGCTGTTACAGGAGCGGGAGCGTCATTGTAAAAAGGTAAAATAAAGATGCAGCGCCCGCCCGCCCGCCCGCCCGAATAGCAACGAATCGGCGATTATTCGATAACTGGATTCGTCGACAACGAATCCAGTTATCGAATATAATCGATTACATCGATTAATCGTTGCAGCCCTAAACGCCATAAAAATAAAAAATTAAAAACTATGATGAAATTTGAATTTTGCCCACCTTACTTCCCAAAAAAGGTAATAAAAGTGATAAAAAAAGTCGCATGTACGCCAAAATTGTAACAATCAAACCGTTATCTCATCCCGCAAAAATCATACCCTACCCAAGATAATCGCCCAAAAACTGAAAAAGTTATGGCTCTTAGACTATGGAAACACTAAAACATGATTTCTTTTGTTTCAAAGATGAAATCATTGTGTAAAACTTACATAAATAAAAAAAAAGTATACATATTAGGTATCGCCGCGTCCGTATTGACCGGCTCTATAAAAATATCACATGATCTAACCCCTCAGATGACCACCGTAAAAAAAAAAAAAAAAAAAAAACGGTGTAAAAAAAGCCATTTTTGGTCATCTTCCGTCACAAAAAGTGTAATAGCAAGCAATCAAAAAGTCATGTGCACCCCAAAATAGTGCCAATCAAACCGTCATCTCATCCCACAAAAAATGAGACCCTACTTAAGATAATCGCCCAAAAATTGAAAAAACTATGGCTCTTAGACTATGGAGACACTAAAACATTTTTTTTATTTTAAACTATTGAAATTATTGTGTAAAACGTATATAAATTAAAAAAAATGGTATACATATTAGGTATCACCGCGTCCGTGACAACCTGCTCTATAAAATTACCACATGATCTAACCTGTCAGATGAATGGTGTAAATAACAAAAAAAAAAACGGTGCCAAAAAAGCAATTTCTTGTTACCTTGCCGCACAAAAAGTGTAATATAGAGCAACCAAAAATCATATGTACCCTAAACTTGTACCAACAAAACTGCCACCCTATCCCGTAGTTTCTAAAATGGGGTCACTTTTTTGGAGTTTCTACTCTAGGGGTGCATCAGGGGGGCTTCAAATGGGACATGGTGTCAAAAAAACCAGTCCAGCAAAATCTGCCTTCCAAAAACCGTATGGCATTCCTTTCCTTCTGCGCCCTGCCGTGTGACCGTACAGCGGTTTACGACCACATATGGGATGTTTCTGTAAACTACTGAATCAGGGCCATAAATAATGAGTTTTGTTTGGCTGTTAACCCTTGCTTTGTAACTGGAAAAAAAAGATTAAAATGGAAAATCTGCCAAAAATGTGAAATTTTTAAATTGTATCTATTTTCCATTAAATCTTGTGCAACACCTAAAGGGTTAACAAAGTTTGTAAAATCAGTTTTGTATACCTTGAGGGGTGTAGTTTCTTAGATGGGGTCACTTTTGTGGAGTTTCTACTCTAGGGGTGCATCAGGGGGCTTCAAAAGGGACATGGTGTCAAAAAAAACCAGTCCAGCAAAATCTGCCTTCCAAAAACCGTATGGCATTCCTTTCCTTCTGCGCCCTGCCGTGTGCCCGTACAGCAGTTTATGACCACATATGAGGTGTTTCTGTAAACTACAGAATCAGGGCCATAAATAATGAGTTTTGTTTGGCTGTTAACCCTTGCTTTGTAACTGGAAAAAAAATATTAAAATGGAAAATCTGCCAAAAAAGTGAAATTTTTAAATTGTATCTCTATTTTCCATTAAATCTTGTGCAACACCTAAAGGGTTAACAAAGTTTGTAAAAATCAGTTTTGTATACCTTGAGGGGTGTAGTTTCTTAGATGGGGTCACTTTTATGGAGTTTCTACTCTAGGGGTGCATCAGGAGGGCTTCAAATGGGACATCGTGTAAATAAACCAGTCCAGCAAAACCTGCCTTCCAAAAACCAAACGGCGCACCTTTCACTCTACGCCCCGCTGTGTGGCCGTACATTAGTTTACGGCCACATATGGGGTGTTTCTGTAAACGGCAGAGTCAGGGCAATAAAGATACAGTCTTGTTTGGCTGTTAACCCTTGCTTTGTTAGTGGAAAAAATGGGTTAAAATGGAAAATTAGGCAAAAAAATGAAATTCTCAAATTTCATCCCCATTTGCCAATAACTCTTGTGCAACACCTAAAGGGTTAACAAAGTTTGTAAAATCAGTTTTGAATACCTTGAGGGGTGTAGTTTATAGAATGGGGTCATTTTTGGGTGGTTTCTATTATGTAAGCCTCGCAAAGTGACTTCAGAGCTGTACTGGTCCCTAAAAATTGGGTTTTTGTAAATTTCTGAAAAATTTCAAGATTTGCTTCTAAACTTCTAAGCCTTGTAACATACCCAAAAAATAAAATATCATTCCCAAAATAATTCAAACATGAAGTAGACATATGGGGAATGTAAAGTCATCACAATTTTTAGGGGTATTACTATGTATTACAGAAGTAGAGAAACTGAAACTTTGAAATTTGCTAATTTTTCCCAATTTTTGGTAAATTTGACATTTTTTTATGCAAAAAAAAAATATTTTTTTTAACTTTATTTTACCAGTGTCATGAAGTACAATATGTGACGAAAAAACAATCTCAGAATGGCCTGGATAAGTCAAAGCGTTTTAAAGTTATCACCACTTAAAGTGACACTGGTCAGATTTGCAAAAAATGGCCTGGTCCTAAGGTGTAATAAGGCTGTGTCCCTAAGGGGTTAACTCCAGATTTATCACCTGAGTCGCAATACCACTCCAGTAGGGGGTTGGCGTAAAAAAAAAAACACTAACATTAAGGCTAGGTTCACACTAAGTATTTTGGGTGAGGATTTTGACATGCATTCTGCGGCAAAAATGCATGTAGAACTTCCCATTCCTTTCTATACAAATTCTGCATAATAAAGAGTACCTGTCACCTCCCCTGACATACACAGTACTAACTCTACCTTGTGCACTTACCCTTACAGATGAAAATCTCTGCCACATGCAACGTAATTCAGTGATAAGGCTTCTGTGAGAGTTTTCCAGCCTTGGTGATTTAACCCTCAATAATACATACAATATACTACAGTCTCATATTACAAGAAAACAGGGTGTTAGACACCAGCTTATAGCGAAAACATACGATAAAGGGGTTTCTCCAAAGACATTCATGGCATATGCCAATGAATGTCTAATGGGTGGGATTCCCACCTCTAGGACCGACAATGCTTTCCTATAACTCTCCTCCCTAAGGGCGCATGAACATGACCGTTGGATGTTTTGTGGTCCGCAAATTGTAGATCTGCAAAACATGGATACCGGCTGTGTGTTCTGCATTTTGCGGAACGGAATGGCCAGCTCCTAATAGGAACAGTACTATCCTTGTCCGTAATGCGGACAATAATAGGACATGTTCTATTGTTCTGCAGAACGGCCACGCGGACACAGACTCATTTCCGTTTTTTTGCAGCCCCATTAAAGTGAATAGTTCTGCATATAATCCACAAAGAAAAACAGAACAGACACGTAGAGAAAATATCCATTTGTGCACATGAGCCCTAAATCTACCTTACATCTAAATGATCAGGCATTATAGCCTCAAATCACACACAGCCCAAATAAAGCCTCATTAAGACGTCCATGTCCAAATTCGTGAAAAGGTGTCAGTGATGCCTCCGTGAATATGTCCGTGATGTATCCATTTTTTGCTGTCCATGTGTCATTCCTGTCTCACTGACACTGAACAGCTGAAAAACTATTTTCAAAGCATCTCTACCTAATGATCCATGAAACACGGGTGGCATCTGTATTGCATCCGTGGTTTTTACGGACCTATAGACTATAATGGGTGGGATGGATCAGTGAACACGGACAAAATAGAGCATGCATCTGTGCTAAAAACATGGACCGTGGTAAAAAACTGATGTGTGACTAAGTACATGTGCTGCCCGTGGAGAACACATACGTGGAACACTGATGTGTGAATGAGGCTTAAGTAGGAGACCCTACAATAAATCGGAGAGAGTTGCATAAACATGATGTGTGAATGAGGCTTAAGTAGGAGACCCTACAATAAATCGGAGAGAGTTGCATAAACATGATGTGTGAATGAGGCTTAAGTAGGAGACCCTACAATAAATCGGAGAGAGTTGCATAAACATGATGTGTGAATGAGGCTTAAGTAGGAGACCCTACAATAAATCGGAGAGAGTTGCATAAACATCTAACAGATCACCCCCCTTGCTGATGCCTATTCAGAATACAGGCAGCGGCATATGCTAATAGGGCAGGGACCTCTGCTGCCCCTCCGGTAACAGGTAACATCATAGGGAACTATTCACTGTGTTCACCATAATCGCTTACAAGAGGCCTTCCGCAGATAAGACCTAACAGCATCACAGGACACTTTTAGGAAACCGTACAACAGGGCAACACTGCCACCTTCTGCTTACTTAGAAGGCAACTCATGCAAGCAAAATTAGTACCCTAGGTCTTGTTTTCAAGTTCAACCTTTTTATACTTAGGAACCCTAGATGATACCCAGGAAGGCCCAAAAAATCCTTCCTGACCCATACACAATATTCTACATTAATGTCAGTAACCATAACATCCACAACTTTCAGTAGAAACGCTGTCTCTCTATGCCTCTGTATTCCTAGTGGAGTTTGTATGTTCTCCCCATGTTTGTGTAGGTTTCCTCCGGGTACTCCGGTTTCCTCCTGGTTCTCCGGTTTCCTCCCACACTCCAAAGTCATACTGATAGGGAACTTAGATTGTGAGCCCTATTGGGGACAGCTTGATTCTATTGACTGTAAACCGCTGCGAAATATAGTGGCGCTATATAAGTGCATAAAATAAGAATGTTTTATCCTCCTCAGACACAGTAAGTGAAGCAAATTCTGAAAAATGTCTGACCTACAGCTGGTGTCCACCATTATTCTTAAAGGGGTATTCGGAACATGTATGGGATAAGTGCAGGTCTCAGTCTTGCTGCTGTGATTGGAGAGGTAAGCACGCTTGACTATTTTCGGAATGCCTATAGAGGTGAATGGAAGAGCCAAAAAAGTGTAGCCACCTCTTCGCTGACAGTGGCTGCGAGAGGTGGGATCTGCACCTCCAAATGCCATAAATGTCCCAACAGGAAAACCATTAAAGGGTCACTGGGTTTTCAGAAAAGTCGTAGAGACAAAGGTTTTGGTTGTTGCTGGTCTGGGTGCTGGGACCCCCATCAATCCTTAGAACAAGGAGAGAGAAGTGCTCGCATATGGCGCTCTCTCAGTTCGCTGCAGGAGGGGACGCGAGGTGAACTCAACAGCAAATCTATAGGCCCCTCTTGCTTCCGTCTCCTGCAGTGATATATGAGCACTTCTCTCACTTAATTCTAGGGACCTGTGGGTCTCCATGACATATCGGTGATTGTACCTACACTGTGGAGCAACCAAAATCTACACAGAACTGTCCATACCACTGTGGCAAACTCAAAGAATAACCCTTAGCAGTTACCCATAAGTAAGGACAGATAAGAGAGCAGATTCACGGAGATAAGAGCGGTGTACTAAGGGGACAATGTGCTGTAAGTGCTCTGTGGGCACTGCTGGGTGATATTTTATTTTCTCTACAATCAATGGACAAAGCATTCTTTCATTGATCTCCCCCATTGATGAATGTGTTCTAGGACAATGCCAGAAATCTAAGCCTAGCTCATCTAATCATGGTTTGCTGCATAAGGGAGGCTTGGCAACCTGTATTAGATACATTTTCTTGTTTTGAGGTAGAATAATATTTAGATTTTTATCAATTTTTGTGCATGTGTATATGAGATCAATTGGCCGTTTATACAGGTAATTTAGATTGTTCTTGTCTTATTCAAACCCGTCTAGAAATCTTGTCAGAAGTTGTCCGAGAGAGATTGTCCAGGATATTTGGAGGACGGCATGTGTCGCACGCCAAAGAATAAATGGAGCTGCCATAAGAATAAATGGAGTTGGAAGTGTGTCTCGCACACTTGCTGCAGCCAAGACATGAAAAAAGGAGATTTTTGTGAAACTCACCTGTAAAATCTTTTTCTCGACTTTTCCATTGGGGAACACAGACCATGGGTATAGCTTAGAGGTATTAGTAGGAGGGACACTATGCAAATACAAAAGAGCTCCTCCTCCTCGGGCTATACCCCCTGACTCCACCAGGAGAAGCTCAGGCGTTGCAAAGCAGTAGGAGAAGGAGACAAGAAAAAACGGAAGCCATCGGACCAAGCCTAAAAGGCCCAACCACAAATAAACTGAAAAACCCCTCCTGCAACAGGCAGACTGGGTGGGAGCTGTGTCCCCCAATGGAAAAGTCTAGAAAAAGATTTTACAGGTGAGTTTCACAAAAATCTCCTTTTCTCGTACTTTTTTCCATTGGGGGACACAGACCATGGGACGTCCTAAAGCAGTCCATGGGGTGGGAAAAAACATCAGCACCGCCAGGAGGAACGGTCAAACAGGAACCACAGCCTGTAAAACCCTGCGGCAAAAGACAGCATCAGCCGAAGCCAGGGATGCAGCTGATAAAACTCTGTAAAGGGCCGTAAGGACGACCAGGTGGCCGCCTTACGCAGCTGACTCGCAGAGGCACGATTGCGCCTTGCCCAGGAAGCCTCCACCACCCTAGTGGCGTGAGCGGCAATTCGAGCCGGGGGAACCCTACCACGAGCGCGATAACAGCCGAGCGGATCCATCGTGCCACAGTGACCTTGGAGGCCGCCAGACCCCTACGAGGTCCCTCGGGAACCACAAGGAGGAATCAGAACTGCGAACGTAAGTGGTAGCCGTTAGATACAATTCCAAGGCCCGGACAACAGCCAGGGAGTGTAGAGCGCGTTCCTTGGAGTTTGCCAGAGAAGGGTAAAAGGAGGGCAGGACAAGATCCTTGCTAAAGGTGGAAGAAGAGACCACCTTGGGCAAAAAGGAGGGAACCGGACGGAACACAACCGTATCCTGGAATAAAACCAGAAAGGGGCTCCTGGCGGGAAAGAGCGGCGAGCTCCGACACCCGTCTGATGGGAGATGTGGCCACAAGGAAAACCACTCTCCAGGTGAGAAAGGTCAGGGAGACCTCTCTCAGAGGTTCGAAGGAGGCCGTCTGCAGAGCACGCAGGACCAAGTTGAGATCTCAAGGAGGCAAAATAGGAACATACGGGAACCAAATGTGCCACCCTCTGAAGAAAAACCTTCACAGGACCCATAAGAGCAAGGGACCCTTGAAAAAGGAAGGCAGCGCCGAAACCTGACCTTTCAGGGAACTCAGCGACAGTCCCATCTCAAGTCCAGACTGAAGAAAAGACAGCACCATCGGGATGGAAAAGCGAAGGGGAGGGAACCCCGAGTTCTCACAAAAAGTCATGAAGGCCTACTAGGTACGATAGTAATCTGTGAGGAAGCCGGCTTCCCCTGATCATGATTCTAACCACCGAATCCGAGAATCCCCTCATCTTCAGGATGGCGGTTTCAACAGCCACGCCGTTAAACGAAGAGACCGTAGATTCCGGAGGAAGAGAGGACCCTGAGACAGTAGAACCTATGACGACATCAGATCCACATTGCTTCCACTTAGAAAGTCCGCAGCCCAGATGCCTATTCCCGGAAGGAATACCGCTGACCACACCGGAACGTGTGACTCCGCCCACAGCAGAATAATTATTATATATATCTAAATGGTTTTTTTTTTACTTCCCGCATCACTGTCCGGCTGCGGTCCCACCTTGATGGCTGAAGTAAGTCATAGGGAAACGATTCCGTTGACGACCAAACCCCCAGGATCGAGTGGGACCGGAGAACGCCGCCCCAGCCAGAGGCAGGCATCAGTGTTCCAGGAAAAGAACGGGAGTAACGATCTTCCCGCCGTCAGGTTCATAGGGAGCCCACAAAAAAAGCTTCCTGAACCTGTAGAAAAAATAAAACAGAACGCGTCACCTGCAGATGTAAGCGTACAGACCACGAGAGGTCTCGTCCCAGAGGGAAAGATCTCCTGTCGCAGTGACAGAGTGTGAGAAAAAACTGGGCATATGTACGGCCTCGGAAGAGGCCACCACAAAACCCAGGACCCGCAGGTACTCCTGAAAGGAGAGACACGGGGAGCGCAGAAGGTGCGACACCGCCATTTGGATCCAGAAGACCTAGTAGTCTGAAAGAAAAAAAATCTCTCGGTCAAGGCATCCAAAAATATCCCCAGAAGGAGAGCTTCAGGGACGGGAGGAGAAGGATCGTGGAAGTCGATCAACCATCCGAGCTGTTTCATTTGAACAGTGATCCGGACGCTGTTCCAGGTAAGGCCGCCAAGAAATGTCCTTGGTGCGAAGAAGAGCCATAAAAGGCGCTAGGATCATGGTAAAGACCCTAGGGGCAGACGCTAACCGGAAAGGGAGGGCGACAAAAATACACAGAGTCGGCCACCCATAGCAAGCGCAGGAATCGTTGTGAGATTCTGCGATCGGGCCATGCGGACAGGCGTCCCGGAAGTCTACGGACGCGAGGAATTACCCTGAAGAAGAGAAACAATAACGGAGCGGAGGGATACCAATCTAAACCTCCTTATCCGGAGGATTTTTTTTTTTGAGCAGCTCCGGATCCAGGGTCGGACGCACCGACCCCTCCTTCCTTGGAACGATTAACAGGTCTGAAAAGAAACCCGTGCCCTGTTCCTCTGGAGAAACCGGGGTAATAACCCCCCTGGTCCAGAAGGGAAGAAACCGCCATCCAGAGATCCGAGGCACGGAACGGATCCCCCGGAACGCTGAATGTAAACTCTACCTTGTGACCCGACGTTACAATTCTTAGAGCCCAGGCGTCCTGAACATGAGCCCTCCAAACCTGTGGAAGTAGCAGGGAGGCCGACTGCGCCCTTGGACACCATAACGGCTGGGGCTTGAAGGGGGGGGGGGTTCCTGCGGGAGTCCTGTAGCCCCCCCAGCGACGGGGCAGCGAAAGGACTGGTACTGGAACCGGAGGACCCGGTTCGAAAGGGACGTTAGGACTTAGGTGTGGAATGTTAGAGTTCTTGCCCCCAGATAGCGGTAGAGAAGAACTTGTCCAGCTGAGCCCTAAAAAACCTGGAACCCTCAAAGGGGAGGCTAGTAAGGGGACACTTGGAGAAGCGTCAGCGTCCCACACTATCAACCCGACCTCCCTGTGCAGAATGACAAGAGGGCTACAATGCGGGTAACGAGGGAATCAATGTCCATGGAAGCCTCGCAAAGGAATTTGGAAGACTGAGACACCTGGAGAACCAAATCTGGTGTGTCAGTAGACGCATCATGTTCCGCCAGGTTCAGGTGGTGGCGCTGCAACCACACATGGGGAGAACACTGGCCTAACGTGCCCGCCAGAGATAAATGGCTCTTGAGAGAGAATCTAGGCGCCTGTCCAGAACGTCCTGCAGAGAGGAGCCGGTAAGGACAGGGAAGGCAGTGATCCTGGACACTGGGGGATCCACCCTAGGGGAGAAGACCAGCCCTCCCCACTGCTCAGTCATAAAAGGATGATCCTGTCCCAGGTTCTGGGTATGACCGCGGAAATCCCTCATGGATAGGAAAAAACGCGGCAACCTATGGCTTCTTGGACGGAAAACAAAAAAGAGGGGAACTCCCGCGTAGAGGAGAATCCCCTTGGAGATTACAGGTGTCACTGACAGCCGCTACTAAGTCCGCCAAATGTGGGGAGCTTAGGCGGAGGGACCCGCTCCATGACCTTGTCCGAGCCGGACAATCCCCCTTCAGACCTGCGCTCCTTAGGGGGGGAGAGTCGTCTGAACACATCTCTAGACGAGGGGGGGAAACGGAGTCATCCAAGGATGGATGCTACCGCTCACGCTGCCTCTTATTAGTCAGGCGACCTCAGCGGGAACCACTGCGGGGAGACGAAATGGTAGGGGCCACTGGATTGGCAACTGCCATACGGTCCAAAAAGGACATGGCTGCCTTGGCGACTGAGGACAAATCAGCGGCCGCGCAGGACCTGGCAGACAGAAATAAACATTTTTCCCCCTTTTTAAAAAAAAAAAAAAAAAGGCTTAAAGTGGTTTAAACTCAGAAAGTCTGGACTGGGGCAACAGCCTTATCACTGAGCTACCAGCTTGCCTTAGGAGCTGGGTTGGGCAGGAAGGAGATCCTGTCCAGGGCCAGGGCAGGAGGCACAAAAAACCAGTGGTCTAACAGAACCCCGTTGGAGCCCGAGAAGGTGACTAGGCTTAGGCATGATAACAACTATGCAAGAATCTACAGTTGTAGTTAGAGAAAAGAAACCTTAAAAGTGTCTTCTGGGAATCGAACTAGAGATCGTTCACATCAGAAGCAAGGCATTTATACACACACACACACACACACACACACATACACAGCTAGACAACTGTCCAGAGAGAAGCAGATTGAATAGGGTTAAGATGCCATTACTCTGTGTTGCTGTTCAGCAGGGGAGCGGTCAGGAGCGTGGGAACCTTTGTAGCAGACGGAGGAAGATGCCGGAGCAAAGCATCAGAATACCCCCCCGGCCGTGTCAGGCTCCGCCCCTGGCCGCATCAGGCTCCGCCCCACGGCCGATAGAAGTGCGGGGGGGGGGGGAAATCGCACGCTCCACTCCTTGTACTTCCTGAAAACATGTCCCCCAGTGCCGAACACAGCGAAGCGGGGGTTAACAAGGCACGCACGCACACCTGCAGTTGCAGCCCAAAATCCTCGTTCTGTCCGAGGTCTCTGACTGGGCGAGTGGTTGGTGGGTGCTGCTGCAAGTTATAGAAGCAGCGCCAGCAGGGAAAAGTCATGCCTCATAAATAAAAAAAACTCAGAGAGAGCCGAAAGTCCCAGCAGGGAGATTAGCCAGAATAGTGCCTCCATGCCCTAGAACCCCCGGACAGAGATAACACCCTCAGTTCACCCAGACGGCATAGACATAAGACGGGGGGGGGCAGAGAGCGATTGCAGTATACTTATCTGCTCCTGCAGTCTTCTCCCTCTGTTCAGGACCAGCAGGGTTCACCTCTTCAGACGTCTGACTCCAGGAGTGCAGTGCTATGGATGGAGGGCAGCAGCAGGTGACCCAGGAGCTGGTGGGATGCCGGAGCTAACAGGTCGAGCCCGGATCCACTTATCTTCTTGGGGGGAAATGGAGGCAGCCAGGCAACGTCCCAAAGACGGCGGCGGGCACTCCACGGGGGACAAGGAAGGCGCCATGCCGACCTGAGTTCCCATCTAGAATAAAAATAACAAAAAGGAGTAGAATCAGAGAGTGTCAACCTCCTTCACCAGACACTAAGCAAAGACTGAGCTTCTCCTGGTGGAGTCGGGGGGTATAGCCCGAGGAGGAGGAGCTCTTTTGTATTTGCATAGTGTCCCTCCTACTAATACCTCTAAGCTATACCCATGGTCTGTGTCCCCCAATGGAAAAAAGTACGAGAAAAATGGATTAACGTGTCACAGTTGCAGCAAACATGTGAGTCACACTGCAGCCAATGAATAGACAGTGATTGTCTGTAGTGGCCACATGTGGCTAGACACCATGCAGAACAGCAATAGAAAGTGGCTGGTGCACCCAAACTACAGTGCAGGAGATGCAGAAATTTTTCCAGGTGACTAAAACATTCCCTGCTTTCTGCCTGATCAGGTCAGCTCAGTGGGCATGTTATTTCTTATTAGCCTGTTCAATCCCTATATCTTCCTGTCGGCAGATGTCAGGGAGGACAGCCTGATGGTCACCATGGGCATGTCAGAAAACATCACCACATAAATAAAATGTTGGTATATCTATGACCAGTATAATATGAGACTATTTCCTGGCAATTTATATTAGTTGCCCTGCAGAATCCCTAATTAATAATTTCAGCAAGAGCTGTGCTCGGTGTGCCAGAATAAGTTTGACAGCTGCCTAGAGTCACTGCCAAAAGGTGATACTGGCCAATCTCCCCACTTCTGGGATGATCAACCAGTGTCATAGACAAAGACTGCTAAATCCATTTGCTAAAACGCACATGAACAAGGTTCTTTTTTTTCCCCTCAATAAAACTTGTTCACAAACTGCAGCTATTTTAGATTTTTTTATTTATTTCTAAGCTGAAGTCAGGAGTAGATTTTTAGGATTATAAATTTACAGGAAAAAAAACTCTTTTTTTCTTTGGATATCATCATTTGTTTTGGCCAATAACTTGGCACGGAAAAGACGTGGAAACCAGAATTATACTTTTCCTGACAAAGAGTGTCATTATCAAACAGACATTTATAGTATTGTGTGACCCCAGATCTCCTACCTTCACGCTATCGTTCTCATCCTGAGATGAAGAGCAATGGTCATTTTCCAGGCCCGTCTGTGCCGGACTCTGAGAAATCTTCTGCCTTTTACTTGATAGGTACTGTGTTTCTTGGCTGTCAGAATTATCATCACGCTCTGTCTCATCTTCGTCAGGTTTCTGTGTGTTGTCCTCAGCTACGCACTCCTCGGTATCTTCTTGGCTGACGCTGCCTTGAGTGTCCTCTTTGAAATATTTTCGACTTGAAGCTGTAAGATGGATCGGTTGGCCATAATCCATTTTGTGCAAAAGTTGTCTCTGAGCACTTTTCAAGCTCTTCTGGTACACTTCAAGTTGGCATAGTATGACTTTGGTGTATTCACTAGGATCCACACCTTTCGGGCAGAAGGGAACACCCCAGTAATAGTGAACCGTGCCTCCACTTTGATTCGTCTTGCCTGCCCTACAATCAGAGCTTTCAATGCCCTTCTCACAGTCCAATTTTTTGGCTTTGTCAGTATGAAAAGTCTCTGTCTTCCCGCAGTCATTTTGATATAAACTTTCTCCTTGGGAGCATGAGGTAGGCAACATAGACAAGGAGTCTATCTGGGGACTCTCTGAGCAGTGTGTGCATTGGTCATCTAGGTCATCTACTGGCCTGTCAACACTTGGGCTTATTTCCTGAAACAGTCTGCAAGGAATCAGTTTGCATGGACGTGGGGACTTCTTTGGAAAAACGGGGCTTAATGCAAGTTCTTTAGCAGGGGAGGCTTTTACAAAGTTGCTACTGGTACATGGAGACAGAGCAGACTGTAGACAGTTTTCAATGCATGAAATAGGATCCTTGCAGTTAGGAGACAAGATGACACTCGAGCTTTCCACAATATCTTGACTTAAACGTTGCAAACGCACAACTGGGCTTTTTGCTGAGATTTCACCTGAAGGTTTAGACTCCTTGGAGGAATGTGGTTCTTTTTCACAGTATTCATGACTTGAAGATGCTCCACTGGTTAACTCATCTTTTGTGGCACTAACGAGAATATCAGGAACTTGACAGCTCTGAAAAGAAAGGTACAGCATGAGTCGGACATGCTAATTAAAAATAGTTAAAGGGATTTACTGACAATTGTACATTACTACAGTATGTGACTTTCCAACCTGCTTTGTGTTATTTGTCTTTCAATACATGGCCACTTGTAAGATCCCTACTTGCTGTCCGAAGGTGAATAAAACACTACCTAGACTAGGCAATGCTCTGTAAGCTTTGGGCTGGGGCTACATATTGTGAATGAGACTGTTGCAAAGAACCAATTTTGGTCCAAGGTTGCAAATCTTTGCAATCATAGACCACAATACAAATACAAGCTGCGAGTGAACACAACTTGCCTGTGCCCTTTGGAGCTGTTCACACAGCGG
The DNA here is from genome assembly GCF_014858855.1 of Bufo gargarizans. Classification (NCBI taxonomy): domain Eukaryota; kingdom Metazoa; phylum Chordata; class Amphibia; order Anura; family Bufonidae; genus Bufo; species Bufo gargarizans. Next base: position 350,318,516 of record NC_058081.1, read on the forward strand.
ATTTTGGCACTGTCAAAATCCACGCTGGTTTCTGCCGGAGTTGTTCACTTTACAGGCTATGGACCTCGTGGCTTAGCTATTGAATGGAGCTAAGCCGTGGGTGGAGAGCTGCTGCAGCTTCAAGAATAGAGATGAGCGAACTTCTGTTTTAAGTTCGGCGTCTAAAGTTCGGGTTTGGATTAGCGGAGAATCCCGATCTGGAACCGGATATGGATTCTGACTTCCGTTGTGGTCCGTGGTAGCGGAATCAATAATCGGCCATTATTGATTCCGCTACCACGGACCACAACGGAAGTCAGAATCCATATCCGGTTCCAGATCGGGATTCTCCGCTAATCCAAACCCGAACTTTAGACGCCGAACTTAAAACAGAAGTTCCCTCATCTCTATTCAAGAAGAAACATGTCGCTTCCTAGCATGGTCCTATATGTAGCTTTTGACTCAAATACCGGCCTCAGAAATAAAGATGGACATTGTGGTTTTGGCCTCCATTTTTAGGATCTTTTAGTCATCATTACAGGTTTGCAGAGGCCTTGAGGTGCAAAAACAAAAAAACTACATTTTTTCATTTTCACAAGGGTTAAAGGAAACTAACCCATGCTCTATCCTTTTGCTCACTTTCCCTATTTAGAACGCATGCATAGCTCAGCCTGCATGTGTATATGAGAATGGGGTGGGAGTGGGGGGACAGCTGATGGCTGAAAATAATGGCGTTCAAGCCAGCCTAACTGATTAAGTTCACAGATTCCATCATACTTGGCTCTGCTCCCTCTGCAAATGCAGAGGACGCAGCAGTTGCAGAGAGAGCTGAGCCTTTAGGTGTAACAGCAACGTCCACGTTGCTCCTAGAGGCTCATTTACATATATTAAAACATAATTTTTCTCAGAAATGCGGGCACATATGAACAATGGACCAACACAGATGTCTTCAGCTGCCAAGTGCACATGTAACAGGTCAGCCAGTATCATAGGTACAAATCTTCTGACTCATGCCCTTTAAACATGTTTAACTTGTGTACAGTATAATTACATGAAGACTTTCTTCAATGGCTTTCTTTATCAGCTCATCCTCTTCTTCTTGGGTGTATCCTTCAGGTTTTGCCTGCTCCTGTTGACTCATTTGTACTGCCAAAGCCAGTTGTTCCTCCTCTGTCATTTCTAAAATGTAAGAAAAATAACGAATAGTTATATCAAGAGTCAAAACGGCAAATATTTCCCATGAAATTCATCAAAATAGCCTGTTAAGAAAAAACATAACAGTACTGTTAGAGAGGCCCTGGCAGTGCCAAACCCTTCTGACTCCATAAAGATTGAGCAGAACATTCAACCACAGCCACATAGGAGTATGCTCAATCCTTGCTCGGCATGGATCCATGTGATCAGAGCAAGACAGGAATGGGAAGCTAAGCACAATGAGCACATCCAAGAGAGAGGGGAAAACGTGCTGCTGGGAGAAGAGGGAAAATATGCTGCCTAAAATCAAAGGTGAGAATGTGCATATTAAACCTTTGTTCTCCCCTTCTACCAAATACCTCACCTCCTCCTCTAAATTTAGATGCACATTTCACTTAGATGAATTTGAATGTTCATGGGGCATCAGAGATTTCGAGCAACGCAACAACGTTTATCTAATGTGTGGTAGTCCCATCTTGGTCTTTCATGGCTGAGATGGGAATAAGGACAGTAATCAATGACCAGGGAGGCAAGAGTTACGGAAACGGCTGAGTGCCCAGTGCTGTGCTGTTTCGGTAACTACCATAACACTGAATCGGAGCTACGCCAACAGTGTGGCACAGAAAGCTACGTTTGTAGTGCCCTGGAGCAGGGAGTACTTTGACATTTGTGGACATTTGCCTATATCCCCTATGCAAAGGTAAAACTTCTTACTTTATTTCTCTTGAAAGGGTTAACTTATACTGTTAGGACTTTGAGAAGCTTGTAATTTTCCACAGCTGTCATAGGGTTTAAAGGGGTATTCCCATCTCAGACAATGGGGGCATATCGCTAGGATATGCCCCCATTGTCTGATAGCTGCGGGATCGCACCTACAACGAGAACGGAGCGGGAAGAGCTGTGGCTGGAGGACCCTGGATTTACCGGGGTCCGTCCACCACCAAGCGCTGCTACCATAGAACTGCGCACATGCGTGCGGTCCCTGCTCCCATTCATTTCTATGAGGCAGACAAAAATAGCTGAGGCAGCGCTCGGCTATTTTCAGTGGCCCCATAGAAATGAATGGAGGGCGGCTGCGCATGCGCAGTACGCCCTCTGTTCATTTCCCCGCTCCGTTCTCATTGTAGGTGCGGCTCACCTATCAGACAATGGGGGCATATTCTAGCGATATGCCCCCATTGTCTAAGATGGCAGAACCCCTTTAAAGAAGGCCCTGTTTTGGAGTTAAAAACCCAGACCTGTTTACCACCCTGTTTTGGAGGGGAAAACCCAGGCTTGATTACCACCAAAACCAGTCTGGTTTTAGTTATGTTGTTATGTCTGGAAACTTTTTTTTGTCTGGAAAAACTGCTGTGTAATTACCATTGAGTATCAGTGAAGCTCTAATATAAGGCTATACCAGACGGGAGTTGAAACAATGTATTTGTTTGTGCTGAGTTTCTCCACTCACCTGTGTGAAGTTGGCACCCCATGTTCTTAAATTTCAAAAAGAAATACACCATTTGTTTGTGCTGCGTTTGTGCTGGTTTGTGCCGCAAAAATGAACGTTTGTGCCGGTTCGGTTCCTGAGATATTGCGCGTTAGATTTTTATGAAGCCCCGCCCACTTTCCACCCCATGTTCTTAAATTTCAAAAAGAAATACACCATTCGTTTGTGCTGCGTTTGTGCTGGTTTGTGCTGCAAAAATGAACGTTTGCGCCGCTTTGGTTTCCGAGATATTGCGCGCTTGATTTGTTGAAACCCCGCCCACTTTCCACCCCATGTTCTTAAATTTCAAAAATAAATACACCATTCGTTTGTGCTGCGTTTGTGCCGCAAAAATGAACGTTTCTGCCGGTTCAGTTCCTGAGATATTGCGCGTTAGATTTTTATGAAGCCCCGCCCATTTTCCACCCCATGTTCTTAAATTTCAAAAAGAAATACACCGTTCGTTTGTGCTGCGTTTGTGCTGGTTTGTGCTGCAAAAATTAACGTTTGCGCTGCTTTCGTTTCCGAGATATTGCGCTCGATTTGCTGAAACCCCGCCCACTTTCCACCCCATGTTCTTAAATTTCAAAAATAAATACACCGTTCGTTTGTGCTGCGTTTGTGCTGGTTTGTGCTGCAAAAATTAACGTTTGCGCTGCTTTCGTTTCCGAGATATTGCGCGCTTGATTTGCTGAAACCCCGCCCACTTTCCACCCCATGTTTTTAAATTTCAAAAAGAAATACACCATTCGTTTGTGCTGCGTTTGTGCTGGTTTGTGCAGCAAAAATTAACGTTTGTGCCGCTTTCGTTTCCGAGATATTGCGCGCTTGATTTTCTGAAACCCCGCCCATTTTCCACCCCATGTTCTTAAATTTCAAAAATAAATACACCATTCGCTTGTGCTGCGTTTGTGCTGGTTTGTGCTGCAAAAATTAACGTTTGCGCCGCTTTCGTTTCCGAGATATTGCGCGCTTGATTTGCTGAAACCCCGCCCACTTTCCACCCCATGTTCTTAAATTTCAAAAATAAATACATCATTCGTTTGTGCTGCGTTTGTGCTGGTTTGTGCTGCAAAAATTAACGTTTGCGCCGCTTTGGTTTCCGAGATATTGCGCTCGATTTGCTGAAACCCCGCCCACTTTCCACCCCATGTTCTTAAATTTCAAAAAGAAATACACCGTTCGTTTGTGCTGCGTTTGTGCTGGTTTGTGCAGCAAAAATTAACGTTTGCGCCGCTTTCGGTTTCCGAGATATTGCGCGCTGATTTGCTGAAACCCCGCCCACTTTCCACCCCATGTTCTTAAATTTCAAAAAGAAATACACCGTTCGTTTGTGCTGCGTTGTGCTGTTTGTGCTGCAAAAATTAACGTTTGCGCCGCTTTCGTTTCCGAGATATTGCGCGCTTGATTTGCTGAAACCCCGCCCACTTTCCACCCCATGTTTTTAAATTTCAAAAAGAAATACACCATTCGCTTGTGCTGCGTTTGTGCTGGTTTGTGCTGCAAAAATTAACGTTTGCGCCGCTTTCGTTTCCGAGATATTGCGCGCTTGATTTGCTGAAACCCCGCCCACTTTCCACCCCATGTTTTAAAATTTCAAAAAGAAATACACCATTCGTTTGTGCTGGTTTGTGCTGCAAAAATGAACGTTTGCGCCGCTTTGGTTTCCGAGATATTGCGCGCTTGATTTGATGAAACCCCGCCCACTTTCCACCCCATGTTTTTAACCCTGACTCTAGACCCCCCAGGTGTGCTGCAGCTTGCCCCCCTCCCGCCCCCTTTCACAACTTTTTTTGGGGCACAAGCATATTATATATTTTTTTCTGCGTACTCTGACTGTGGCCGGGACTCTTAGCGTCACTGTTAGCGCATCGCACGCCCCACCGCTGATCAACTTCGGACGGTTGATCAGCGAGTTTGAATTAAAAAAAAAATCACTTTTTTGGGCCTTTTTTTTTTTTTTGTCTGTTAGGTTTAGGGTATGTTCCCGAACACCCGTCCCCCCACACACACGCACACCAAATAAAGTTTATCACACACACACACACTTCCCTATGGCCTGCCGGATGTTCTAGGCGGCATATGCCCAGCTTGCCTCCGAGTCCGAGAGCCCCAGTGAGGACGAGGATAACCCCACTTTCCTTTTGTCATCCGCGTCCTCCTCATCATCTAACAATGATGATGAGACCCCAAGGCGGCGGAGACGCCGCCAGGTGGAGCAAGGAGACCGCCATGCTAGGGACCCTGTGGCCCACACTAGTACGAGAAGCTCTGGGGCTCGTACTAGTTTTCCGGCCCACCAGTTAAGACCACCGGAGCCCCCTACCGGTGAACTTGTCTGGTATACCCCAGAGCGTTTTGAGCCCGTGATTCCTGATTTTGTAGGCCAACCAGGAATCCAGATTTCCACAGTGGGCTTCACTGAATGCGACTACTTTAGTCTTTTTTTCAGTGACCCCTTTGTGAATCTGATGTTGGAGCAGACGAACCTGTACGCCCCACAGTTCATTGCTCAACATCCGGGCTCCTTTTTGGCTAGGCCCGGTGGCTGGACTCCGGTCTGTGCAGCCAAGATGAGGACGTTTTGGGGCCTCGTGCTGCATATGGGCCTATTCAAGAAACCTAGTGTCAGGCATTACTGGAGTGGGGACATCCTCTACCAGACCCCACTTTACAATTATGCAGATAATGCAGCATGTCCCCCCCAAGGTGATCCTGCCTATGACCGCCTGTACAAAATCAGGTCGGTCATCGATCACTTTGGGGCCAAATTTGTGCAGGTCTATGTACCTGGAAGGGAAGTCGCGGTTGATGAGTCTCTCATTGCTTTCAAGGGGAGACTCATTAATCCGCCAGTATGTTCCCTCTAAGCGGGGAGGTATGGCGTGAAGCTGTACAAACTTTGTGAGAGTACCTCAGGGTGCACTTACAAGTTTCGTGTGTACGAGGGGCGAGATTCCCGTATTCAACCCCCAGAAGGTTCCCCCCACTCTGGGTGTTAGCGGGAAACTTGTGTGGGACCTTATGCACCCACTGCTAGATAAGGGTTACCACCTGCACGTGGATAACTTTTATACTAGTATCCCCATAGTTTTATATCCGATTGTCAGGGGCTAAAATGGGGAAGGGGAACATAAATGTAGTACTCCATGGAAGTGTGATACTCCTTGAAGCAACCAATAATGCAGAGGCCCGGATGATCGGGGCACGTGTCACATTGAGTAGTGGTGTCCTTCCGTATCCCCCTCCTGTGACACACTCTGCACCTTTTTTGGGTCCGCCCTTCTTTCTAGTATGGGGGACCACACCTGGAAAGTATTGGCCAGGGACGATCTGGGCGCCTCCAGTTCCCGAGGTACTCCGGCCTGCTCTTTCCCGGTCAGAAAAGATCCGGTCCTTGAGGACTGCCTCATAGAACTGGAGGAATGTCCCTGTGTTGCCAGCGCTCCGGGACAGCACAAAAGAGTTGTACAAGGCAACCTGCACCAAGCAGACCGCAACTTTTTTATACCATGCCGGGTTTTGCGCATGGCATTATATGGCTCGAGGACTTGATCAGAGAGATAAACTCCTCCCATATAACGATTGTAGGCGACGATACAATCGGGCTTGAGGACCGTTGCCGCGGTACCTCGCACAGGGACAGGGGTGATGCCGTTACCGTGAATTGTGGACAGCATAATGACATCCCTCTTGTCCTTATGCCTGACCAGCAACAGGTTTCCACTGGTAAGGGCACGGGTCTCACCCCTGGGGATAGGTACCTGGAGGGGGTGGGCAGGGAGGCCGCGTTGATTTTTCCGCACAGTCCCACAAGCGAACGTGGATCTGGCGGCAAGAGACTGGAACAAGGGGATACTGGTATAAAAGTTATCCACGAAAAGGTGGTAACCCTTATCTAGCAGTGGGTACATAAGGTCCCACACAAGTTTCCCGCTAACACCCAGAGTGGGGGACATTCTGGGGGTTGAATACGGGAATCTCGCCCCTCGTACACACGAAACTTGTAAGTGCACCCTGAGGTACTCTCACAAAGTTTGTACAGCTTCACGCCATACCTCGCCCGCTTAGAGGGAACATACTGGCGGATAATGAGTCTCCCCTTGAAAGCAATGAGAGACTCATCAACCGCAACTTCCCTTCCAGGTACATAGACCTGCACAAATTTGGCCCCAAAGTGATCGATGACCGGCCTGATTTTGTACAGGCGGTCATAGGCAGGATCACCTTGGGGGGGACATGCTGCATTATCTGCATAATTGTAAAGTGGGGTCTGGTAGAGGATGTCCCCACTCCAGTAATGCCTGACACTAGGTTTCTTGAATAGGCCCATATGCAGCACGAGGCCCCAAAACGTCCTCATCTTGGCTGCACAGACCGGAGTCCAGCCACCGGGCCTAGCCAAAAAGGAGCCCGGATGTTGAGCAATGAACTGTGGGGCGTACAGGTTCGTCTGCTCCAACATCAGATTCACAAAGGGGTCACTGGAAAAAAGACTAAAGTAGTCGCATTCAGTGAAGCCCACTGTGGAAATCTGGATTCCTGGTTGGCCTACAAAATCAGGAATCACGGACTCAAAACGCTCTGGGGTATACCAGACAAGTTCACCGGTAGGGGGCTCCGGTGGTCTTAACTGGTGGGCCGGAAAACTAGTACGAGCCCCAGAGCTTCTCGTACTAGTGTGGGCCACAGGGTCCCTAGCATGGCGGTCTCCTTGCTCCACCTGGCGGCGTCTCCGCCGCCTTGGGGTCTCATCATCATTGTTAGATGATGAGGAGGACGCGGATGACAAAAGGAAAGTGGGGTTATCCTCGTCCTCACTGGGGCTCTCGGACTCGGAGGCAAGCTGGGCATATGCCGCCTAGAACATCCGGCAGGCCATAGGGAAGAGTGTGTGTGTGTGATAAACTTTATTTGGTGTGCGTGTGTGTGGGGGGACGGGTGTTCGGGAACATACCCTAAACCTAACAGACAAAAAAAAAAAAGGCCCAAAAAAGTGATTTTTTTATAAATTCAAACTCGCTGATCAACCGTCCGAAGTTGATCAGCGGTGGGGCGTGCGATGCGCTAACAGTGACGCTAAGAGTCCCGGCCACAGTCAGAGTACGCAGAAAAAAATACATAATATGCTTGTGCCCCAAAAAAAGTGGTGAAAGGGGGCGGGAGGGGGGCAAGCTGCAGCACACCTGGGGGGTCTAGAGTCAGGGTTAAAAACATGGGGTGGAAAGTAGGCGGGGTTTCATCAAATCAAGCATGCAATATCTCGGAAACCAAAGCGGCGCAAACGTTCATTTTTGCAGCACAAACCAGCACAAACGAATGGTGTATTTCTTTTTGAAATTTTAAAACATGGGGTGGAAAGTGGGCGGGGTTTCAGCAAATCAAGCGCGCAATATCTCGGAAACGAAAGCGGCGCAAACGTTAATTTTTGCAGCACAAACGCAGCACAAACGAATGGTGTATTTATTTTTGAAATTTAAGAACATGGGGTGGAAAATGGGCGGGGTTTCAGAAAATCAAGCGCGCAATATCTCGGAAACAAAAGCGGCGCAAACGTTAATTTTTGCTGCACAAACCAGCACAAACGCAGCACAAGCGAATGGTGTATTTCTTTTTGAAATTTAAAAACATGGGGTGGAAAGTGGGCGGGGTTTCAGCAAATCAAGCGCGCAATATCTCGGAAACGAAAGCGGCGCAAACGTTAATTTTTGCAGCACAAACACAGCACAAACTAACGGTGTATTTCTTTTTGAAATTTAAGAACATGGGGTGGAAAGTGGGCGGGGTTTCAGCAAATCGAGCGCAATATCTCGGAAACCAAAGCGGCGCAAACGTTAATTTTTGCAGCACAAACCAGCACAAACGCAGCACAAACGAATGATGTATTTATTTTTGAAATTTAAAAACATGGGGTGGAAAGTGGGCGGGGTTTCAGCAAATCAAGCGCGCAATATCTCGGAAACGAAAGCGGCGCAAACGTTAATTTTTGCAGCACAAACCAGCACAAACGCAGCACAAGCGAATGGTGTATTTATTTTTGAAATTTAAGAACATGGGGTGGAAAATGGGCGGGGTTTCAGAAAATCAAGCGCGCAATATCTCGGAAACGAAAGCGGCACAAACGTTAATTTTTGCTGCACAAACCAGCACAAACGCAGCACAAACGAATGGTGTATTTCTTTTTGAAATTTAAAAACATGGGGTGGAAAGTGGGCGGGGTTTCAGCAAATCAAGCGCGCAGTATCTCGGAAACGAAAGCAGCGCAAACGTTAATTTTTGCAGCACAAACCAGCACAAACGCAGCACAAACGAACGGTGTATTTATTTTTGAAATTTAAGAACATGGGGTGGAAAGTGGGCGGGGTTTCAGCAAATCGAGCGCAATATCTCGGAAACGAAAGCAGCGCAAACGTTAATTTTTGCAGCACAAACCAGCACAAACGCAGCACAAACGAACGGTGTATTTCTTTTTGAAATTTAAGAACATGGGGTGGAAAATGGGCGGGGCTTCATAAAAATCTAACGCGCAATATCTCAGGAACTGAACCGGCAGAAACGTTCATTTTTGCGGCACAAACCAGCACAAACGCAGCACAAACGAATGGTGTATTTATTTTTGAAATTTAAGAACATGGGGTGGAAAGTGGGCGGGGTTTCAACAAATCAAGCGCGCAATATCTCGGAAACCAAAGCGGCGCAAACGTTCATTTTTGCAGCACAAACCAGCACAAACGCAGCACAAACGAATGGTGTATTTCTTTTTGAAATTTAAGAACATGGGGTGGAAAGTGGGCGGGGTTTCAGAAAATCAAGCGCGCAATATCTCGGAAACCAAAGCGGCGCAAACGTTCATTTTTACAGCACAAACCAGCACAAACGCAGCACAAACGAATGGTGTATTTATTTTTGAAATTTAAGAACATGGGGTGGAAAATGGGCGGGGCTTCATAAAAATCTAACGCGCAATATCTCAGGAACCGAACCGGCACAAACGTTCATTTTTGCGGCACAAACCAGCACAAACGCAGCACAAACGAATGGTGTATTTCTTTTTGAAATTTAAGAACATGGGGTGCCAACTTCACACAGGTTCTCCACTCTACCCCTCCCACTAGAATGCACTAGTCTAGCTAGAAACTGTATATCAGGAGAGAAGTCAGAGTCCCTAGTGTGCTACAGTTAGGGACCAGTGATTGGAGGGGAGACATGCCAGCCTGCATGAGTGACCAGAAGACGCTGAGCCACGGACCATGGGTCACTAGCCCTGTGACCAAGGAGCCACCCGGAATACTGAGCTACAGACTGTGGGCCCTTGACCAGGATGCCAGCCTTCTGAAAGCGAGAGGGACAGCTAGCTCAAGCCTTTCCTCAGCATCAAACCCTTCATCTGCCAGGGAGGAGACTCTGCCAGACTACTGAGTGACCAGAAGAAAACACTGAGATGGGGATATGCTGCCACAGACCCTGGATCACCAGCTTTGGACCAGGGTACCAGCCTTCTGAAGAGAGAGAGGGACAGCTAGCTCAGGCCTTTCCTCAGTATCAAACCCTTTTTCTGCCAGAAAATAGACTGGAGAAACCAGCCCTATGCCTCACCTGTATTGTTTTGCACCTGAATTCCTCCAATAAAGAAGCATCCTGGTTTACTGCAGACCCTGACTCTCTGGACTTATTTCCCATTGGAGTGCACCAAGCCTTACCATCCCTTCCGTAGAGCAGCAACATGTTGTGACACCTCGACTATGTCCAGGGACCCAGCGTAGTGTTGGGGCCACCCAAAACCAAGCCATTGCACGCTGTTTCTGCAACACCCGAGAAACCAGGAGCAGCATAGCTCCCATTCACTGCTTTGAGAGTTACAGAACCACTGCAGGGCCAGCCGCTCAAAAGCTTCTGAAATTCCACCCACTCCTGGATGGCATTTCCTATGGTTATTCCCATCTTGGACGAGATAACCCCTTTAAGCCTTTGACAACAAAATGATGATACATTAAAGTTGTCAACAGTGGTCAAGAACGGCTGCACTTTCTAGAGGTCACATTTTGAACATCAATAAATTCTTACGTGCAAGTTTTCTTTTGACCGGCAAAGGTTTTCGGTGGGGTGGAGGCCTGCGTCTCTTTTTTGGCAAAATACTTTCTTCCTGCAGTTCCTAAAAAACATGACAAAAAAAATCATTATAAATTACAAAAGTCTGCATAAAGACAAAAACTATTATTTACTAGGAATTGTGTGTCATGTACAAAGAATGTTTGTTACATGTCTGAAGTTAAGCGCATTTATGGGAAAAAAATATTTTAAATATGTCACCAGGTTTCCATGGTAACCATTTTGCAAAGATCTAAAAGCACATTAGAGAAGTACTTTATATAGAAGTGAAATGCCATCACAAACCACTCGAAGAATAGATAACTGGTGACTACAATATGTAAAGCATTCCAGTTCTTGCTATATATCCAAGCATTATCTCCCGGGTGTCCTTGGTGTCCATTGTATTAGAATTGACAATCTGCTGCCATCTCATAATACGCTATAACAATATTGTTTTTTAAAGTGAACCTGTCAGGGGATATTTGCCGCCATTTAGGCTAGCAGGAATATGGTAGAGGTTGAGAACCTGAGCTCTCGGATATGTAGGTTTATATCAGGGATACACAACCCCCAGGCCGTGTGCGGTCCCCAGAGCCAGGGTTTGTGGCCCCCCTGTCCTGCTGGGCAGAAACACAGCTGATCGCACGTTTCTGCCTGACGCACTGCACAATTGCAGGATTATAGCTCCTGCTACCGAACTATAGCATGTGCAGGATGGGTCCCGGCAGTCAGTGACAGTGGTGGAGCCAAGGTGAAGGCAGAAGAGGCTTATCAGCGCTTCTGCCTTCTCCTCAGATAGGCGAGCGGCGCGCTGAGCATGTTTAGACCCGGCCTGATCAGCCCTGCCCTGTACAAAGCCTCAGCCTGTTGCAAAAACATTAAAAAAAGAAAAGAAAATTCTTGCAAAAAATAAATAAAATAAGTAAAAGAAAACAATAAAAAATGAAAAAGTTAAAAATAAAATTGTCTTTTTATGATCTCTTGGGGGACAAGTGCCAAAAATATTTAAAAAATAAAGAATAAAATTATTATAAAAAATTATTAAAGAATAAATATAAAAGTGTCCCCCTAAAGGTCTTTTTGTAGCAGAAATATATTTAAAAAGATAAGTTAAAGGGCTTCTGTCAGCCCAATAAACCGTTTTGTTTTTTTTTGGTTAATAATAATCCCTACACTGCGAGCTCCCTATACATAAGCTAAATATTCATTTTGGTTCAGTAGATTTAGTTAAAAAGCTATTTTTATAATATGTAAATTACCTTGCTACCAGCAAGTAGGGCGGCTACTTGCTGGTAGCAGCCTCATCCTCCGCTCCTAATGACGCCCCCTCCGCTGTGTGATTGACAGGGCCAGGGAACGGAATCGTTCTCTGCTGGCCATGTTTGAATTCAAAATATCGCGCCTGCGCCGTACCTGTCTTTAATCGGCGCAGGCGCACTGAGAGGCGGCCGCTCTCTCGGCCGCTCCATCCTCAATGCGCCTGCGCCGGGTGTAGATGTGACGTCATCGGCGCAGGCGCATTGAGGATGGAGCTGCCAAGAGAGCGGTCGCCTCTCAGTGCGCCTGCGCCGATTAAAGACAGGTACGGCGCATGCGCGATATTTTGAATTCAAACAGGGCCAGCAGAGCGCCGCATCCTCCGCTCCTAATGACGCCCCCTCCGCTGTGTGATTGACAGGGCCAGGGAACGGAATCGTTCTCTGCTGGCCCTGTTTGAATTCAAAATATTGCACCTGCGCCGTACCTGTCTTTAATCAGCGCAGGCGCACTGAGAGGCGGCCGCTCTCTCGGCCGCTCCATCCTCAATGCGCCTGCGCCGGGTGTAGATGTGACGTCATCGGCGCAGGCGCATTGAGGATGGAGCGGCCGAGAGAGCCTCTC